>NC_068995.1:53651200-53652299 GCF_001194135.2 Octopus bimaculoides | reverse complement strand
GGTGGTGGTGGTGGTGGTGGTGGTGGAAATGGAAATGGTGATTCTGTTGATGACGGTATAACTGTTGCAGTTTTGCGTCGATATGCTGCTGTAACATTTTAAAAGCTTCCATCGATATAATGATGTCGGCTTTATTTAAATCCTTATGGTATTCTCTCTCTCTCTCTCTCCTTTTAGTTTTGTTGCTATTTCTTTTCTTTTCTGTCTGCCTTTCTTCCTCTTCTACTCTTCCTCACCATTCTCCTCTCTTTCACCCATTTATTTTCACCATTCACAAACCCGTGATGGTGGGAGTCTTGAATTGATGTGACAATACGTTAAGTGTTTCTTGTTTGTACATTTTTTCCTATTGTTTTCCAGTGTGTGGAGACTACACTTCTAATTGATTACTACATTCATGCATATATACATGCGTACATAAAATTATATGCATACGCATACATAATACACACACACATATATAAATGTACGAGCACTCATGAGAAACAATGTAACTATGTATATATACATATATATATATATATACAAAGAGAGAGAGAGAAAGATATATATATATATATACACACTCGGGTGTATGTATCTATAAGAATACATATATAAACGTATGTATATACCTGCTTACTATTGTATACTACATTGTAAATATCGTCTACGTCTACACACATACATGTATATAATCACAAATATATGCACAAACACACACGAGAGGTACATGTTTACATACATACAAACAGATACACATGTTTGTATGTATATATATGTATGTAACCGCATGTGGACTGTTGGTGATTTTTTTCCTCCGTCTTCCTTCTTCTGTTGGACTCTCCCCTGTCTCCTGTTTCTGAAGAAGAGCTTTGCTCGAAACGTAAAACACTCTTTCTTTCCTTCTCTGAACGTCTTATTAATACTTATTAATATACCACGTCCTTGTGGTGTTGTTTTTTTCCTTGATGTCCTTTTCTGTCCGTTTTTTTTAATTATATATGTATGTATGTATATAAATACGTAGGTGCGTGTGTATGTACATATATAAATATGTGTGTGTGTGTGTGTAAGTATATATATATATACATATATATATATATATATGTATATGTAT
>NC_068995.1:53647060-53650850 GCF_001194135.2 Octopus bimaculoides | reverse complement strand
ATATATATACATATAGACATAATACATATATGTATATATATATATATACATATATACATATGCTGTTCCGTATATATATATCTACAATAATATATATATATAATTATTGTTGATATATACACAGAAGAGCATAGGAAAGGCTGCTGGTCGTTTTCGAAAGACAGAGTGATATTTTGGTATAATGAGAGAACCTGGAAAGTCAACGTAAGTATTATAAGAAATAACCTAAACAAAATAAATTCCTTGGATAAGAATGAAGAATGAAACAGAATATGTGATTCGAAGAGATGATACCGAAATGGTTGTATAAGTCGTCGAGTTCTGACCGGATGAGAATATTGCTTGACCATACAATGGTTCACCACAAAATAAAAGTAATTGTAAAGAAAAAAATATATTAAAGGAGATAAGACTAAAGAGAAAGATAGGTTTATGTTGGTTAGACTGAAGAAATGAAGAAAGCAAGGAAGAGAAAGAAGAAGAGAGGAAGAAGATTGAACATTAATAAATTATGCGGCTTGAGCAAAAAATTGGTTATCAAAGAGAATCTTTAAATAAATGAATTCCAGAAAGAAAGAGTGAGAGAATGAAACAGAGAGATATGAGAGAGAGAAGGTGAGTTAAAGGAAAAAAAGATAAGAGAGATTGGTAGAAATAAGAGACGAAAAGAGAAAGAAAGAATAAATTAAAGAGGAAGTTGACAAGAAGAAAGTTTTGTGAAAGAACATTTTTTTTCAATGAATTGTCCGAAGAAATTATAAATGCGTGTGTGCACTTTCGCACGAGGTTTAGTACATTTTCGTAAAGCACTGGCCTTATTGCCGTTCATATTTCGCTTTACATGCCGTTCGTGTTTTACTTTACATGCCGTTCACGTTTCGCTTTACATGCTGTTCATGAGTTGCTTTACATATCGTTCACGTTTCGCTTTACACGCTGTTCATGTTTCGCCTTACATGCCGTTCATGTTTTGCTTTTCTGTTTTATCCCGGGATGTTTAGCTTTTGTATATTCTTTCGAATACGACAGTTTCCATTTTCGCAATTTTATGAATACATATGGTGTATTAAATAACATTTTGCACAAACTAAATAAATACTACAAAATGTTCACTACTTGAACCGAAGCACTAGACAAATCCTTGAATAATTTATACATATGATAATCTTAACTTCATTTTTATATCGTACGTTTAATAATGTACATACGTAAGTGAAAAAATATTCAAATATTCGTTATATAAGCTTTTAAGCGCCGTGAATAACATTGCCTGTGTCGTGGCGACATAAATATCCAACAATAGATAATCATCATACCATAGTTTCTAAATCCCTGACAAATTGCATTCCTTGCGTAAAAATCTTGGCAGAATTGTTCTCTTTACTCACGGCAGCAACATTTCCCAAGAAGAAATCCAAATGGGAATATAGAAGTGTATTGTAACGACAGCCTTTATCTTTACATAAGCAAGTTTGAGGACTCCACTTCTAATTTCAGGACTTATCCGCCACGTTTACTCGTAACCAATTCAAAACCTGCCAGTTTTGTGTTTTTTTTGGGGGGGGGGGGGCTTGTGCTCATATTTGGTAACCTTTTCAAGAAATATTCTACAGTTTTTAATTAAATTTATGCATCACTCTCACAAGACTTGTCTTTAAACCCCGTGTGATATGGAGAAGTATTAGATATACAACGTAGGCTCAGATAACTGGACAGACTGGACACCGTTCGTTACTGTGAAAGTTATTCTCGGCATCGCAAATTATAGTACTACTTTGAGCTTACTAAACAAGACTATTTTACGATGCCCGTTTGTATACTGATAACTTTCGTGATCTCAAAGAAATTCCATTAATTAATTCAATAGTGAACGGTACCAAGCACTATATTTATGTGTGTGTCATTTCCATAGAAAAAGTAGACAATGAGATTGAAGAGCTTCACATTCCCGTCATGCAGTGGAATTGCTATTAAGCTGATCGGTGCAAAATCCATACAAACACTAACCAGATGCTTCATAAGTATTGAGTCAAGTTCGTGATATATTTTGCAACAGAAGGGTGAACCATCTATTGTAGAGAGTGTTGACAAATTAAAATCTGCGGTTCAATAGCCACTTGTATATTTTCGTCAAGTTAATTACCTTCGTTCAGTACTGAGGCAAGAAGTTCTGCTTTCTCATTAGTGAGCGATAAATCGCGTACAATATCATCCGGACGCTATTGTGTAAAACACTGAAAGCAGCTTTTGAAGTCGACATCAGTAAAGCATTCTGAAACACGCAGAATCATTTAAGATGGCTATTATTTGTCGACCATAAACCTAACGTTGTTAACCATAAACTTAACTTTACCCATGAGAAGAGTTACATAAACTTGGCTCCGAAATTTCAGGAACAGTATAAGGTCCACTAATTGTGCTTTGAGCAGTCCGTTCTTCCCTGGTGGAAGCTAGTCTATTATTTGGGGGATAGAGGGAAAGGGAAAGGGTATTGCTTCTTCTTGCTGGACTAATCTACGTGCTAAATACATATTTGAATAAGCAATATTAGGTTAGGTTTTATTAGAACATAATTTAACAAAAAAAAATAGCAATATGGTCATGTCTTTGTTATCTGACTACCAGGGGTGAGGAAATGGCATTTATTTTCTTCATCCGTTCAACCAACGCAGTGATCCATGTGAACAAGCATAACAGATTATACATAAAGCGCACTACTTGTGTGTGTTACGTATATTACAATGAGATTATATCTAGTGCAGCTGTGAGAGTTTGTCATTGTCTTCTAGGTGTAAAGGTACCACAAGCAAAGCTGGAATGGATGATTTTGATAATCATGAAGCATACATATTATACTGGGTAACTATTCAGAGAAATATAAATTATTTCAAATATAATTATAAAATAATTGGACAAACCTTTAGAATTATACCGAAAGCAGTTTGGAAATCAAGATCAATAAATTTTATGGGTCACCCAAAATCATTTCCTATGTTTTTGTTGACCAGCGTTAACATTCAAACACGTAATGTTAGTCACCTGAAGGGCTTCATTATCCCCTCAAAGATATTCATCGATTTGCAGGACAAAGTGCTTCACATATTCCCCAGTTACTTGTTCTTCATTGTCAACCATTTCATCTAACAGCCTTGATACTGCTAAATTATCCAAAGAGTTGATCTTGTTAATATCACGCGCACTCTGCTTCAAGCTAAAATTAAGTCTCACTACTTTGACAATTATCTCGCAACTCTCATAGGATGCAAGTAAACCGTTGTAGTCTTCGCTAGTCTTTACTAAACATTTCATTCAATGTTTCTTTACTTGAAACTCGTCGCTCTGATAGTTTTAAAGTACTCGAGGGATTTTCCTTTCTTGTTAATGTGCATTGTCTCCCTATGGGTTCGCATGTTAGATGGACGCAGGCTGTCATTTGAAAGTGGTAACATACGCATAAAACATGCATGAGAGATTTTCATTGACGCTAATGGCTTTTTTTTCTCATTAGGCTTGTAATTTCAATGATCAAAATATTATTTTAGGCTCATCCTGATGCAGAAGATAGAACTTGAAAATTTTTTTCCAAGATCATTATTTTAATTTCCTGCTCAGTACACCTTCTTCTCAAAAAATACTGCCACTTTAAGCCATGTTCCTTTATTGGTGCCTAAGAGTGGACAACGTTTCAACAAAAAGTGAGCCAAAGAAATCATTAGTAAATCTAAAATTTTCACTCTGACTGTCAAAGATAACAATCCACTCTCGCAGGCATATTTATAAGAGGAGGAGG
>NC_068995.1:53640326-53642584 GCF_001194135.2 Octopus bimaculoides | reverse complement strand
TATATATATATATATATATGTGTGTATAGATTATTTGCTTAAAGCGTATAAAATTCCAAAGTAATTGCTGATAACCCCCTATAACCAGCCTGGGCGATAAACCCACTCTTATCAAGTGACGCTTTATATACTAATTTTATAACTCAATTACATTTCTAAATATTTCAAGATATCATTAAGCTCATTTCAAACTTTTACTTCTCTGTACGAATTATTCCAATCATCAAACTAACTGGTTTACGTAAATAATCTTCTAAATTGAGATTATTCTGCAAACCAATCGCATGGTTGCCGCTCCACTTCCATGTTCCAAAGTGATATAAACTGAAAATATTAATTTAGTAAATTAACGTAATCCATTTAGCTCTGACTCGGTTAAATAAATTCTAACTTGCTGATTCAAATTGAATGGAAACATCTAATAAGTTAAACAATGTCAATATTATTTCTATTGCTCTTAGAGTTTCTTGCAGAGAATATAATGCAGTACAAGTATAGTTAGCTCATTATTTTTTCTTGGACTTGCCAGCGCAATAGACAAATAGCAAAGGCTGTATAAATAAATATGTGTAAATGGAATGTGAGGGTATGTGTGTTTCTGTCTGCGATTATATATTTGTCGGAGTTGGGAAGGCATAACATGATTGTCTGTAATAGTTTCTACAGCAAGTAATCGGATACACACCAATACTTAGATCTTAGATCTTGCCACTTATCCCATATTAAAAGAAAAACTCCATTTAATATAACAAGATGCATCTAAGTCAGTGAGTTGGCAGAATTGTTAGGACGCTGGAAAAAAATATTTAGCGGCATTTTGTCCTTTTTTACATCCGGTGTTCAACTGGTGAAAGTAAAGATTTCCCTTTGGAAACAAAAATACCCGGAAAAACTTGTTAATTCATGTCATAACCAATGACATAACCAAAAGACCTCCCAATCTCTGGCTTACGGAGAAATCTTCACGATGAAAGCCGAAGACAAAGACGTAAATATTCCATTTGTAGTCATCCATAACCTTAGAAACTATATATATACATATATAAAGAACACACACAAAAACAAGAAAACATCAAGAACTAAATGGTGAGTAAGAACATTCTCGTAGCTGTATCACCTCTTCCACATATATGGAGTGGAACCAGAAGCTGAAGAAGTGAAGTCTTAAAATAGCTAAAATTGATTCAATATAAAAGGAGTTTGTTTTAATCATTCTTTTTTTCTAATCACCAACGAGGGATGTACCTCCAATGAAGAAGGATATACCTCTTATGATGAGGTGGCGCTCTCCATTGAGGAAAAATTTGTATCCTATAAAGGGAGGCCAATATTGTATGATGGGGCGTCAGCCTCCTTTCTGAACGAAATGGAATAACACAGCCCTTCGTTAATCTAATAAATCTCAAATAAGACATGTATACGGTGTACACAAGGAATTTCCAGATGAAGTGCCGATCGATGAGATAAAGGATCACATTTTAAGTAACAAAAATGAGAGGGATACTCTCATACAAATTTCGTTTGGGCATTTCGAAGTGCCATATATCAATGATCTTGAAGATGTGAGCCCTCACTTGTCAATTATAACAAAAATTCTCTTGATACATATATATATATATAGATAGATAGATAGATAGAGAGAGAGAGAGAGAGAGAGAGAAAGAGATACATACATACATGCATACATATTTATGTACGTGGTCTGATCAATAAGTATGCGGACTGTTGCCATTGTACTCAGAGTGAAGCCATGCGCAAAGATTGATCTTGAACTCAGCTGTGCATGAGCACATATAGGTAGATAGATAGACAGATATGTATATATATAGGTATATACATATATATACATGTGTGAATGTATGTATGTATACATATATGTGTGTGTATGTGTGTGTGTGTGTGTGTGTTTACACTCTCTGTGCGCATGCGTGCTTGCATCTTTTTAGACTAGAATTTTGTTTTGCTCTGTGCTTGCTTGCACCAATTCTTCTGTTGCTAGAAAAAAATATAAATAATTTTCACAAACATTGTGTTATATACGAAGTAAAATTCAATTTATTTCTCTTGAAATAAAATGTTCGCTGTTTTAAAATTAATTTACATTATTTCTGTTCTCGTTCAGCAACTGAATTATTCAAGTTTGGAGACCAGAATAGCGAAAACACACAAAGAAATATGTGTGTGTCTCTCTTTGTGTATATATTTGTTTGTGTGTCTGTGTGTGTGTGTGTATGTGTGTGTGTATGTGTGTGTGTGTA
>NC_068995.1:53638312-53639927 GCF_001194135.2 Octopus bimaculoides | reverse complement strand
TATATATATACATATATATATATATATATATATGTTTATGCGTGTATGTATGTATGCATGCTTGTATGTATGTATATTTGTATACATTTCTCCTATTTCATTTATCAATTTCCTAAACCATACGCCAACTCGCTTTCGAATTACACAATTAAACATGCATGTAAATGCCAAGAGAATATTCTATATAACACTTCCCATCCATTATCTAAAACGTAAATATTTAGAACGTACTTCAGTGATATCGAATCAAACACAGCTCGCAAATGACTTAAATGATATAACATCTCTTCAGAGGCAGTTGCTATTGTATAAACGAACTTTTATTTTGGCTTAGTAGCGCCCTCTCGAATTCCTATGCTTTCCACAGAAGAAGATACTGAAGAAAGACAACGGTGAAACGATTAGAAAACCGTAGCTTCACAATGTAAGTTTGAATACTAAGTTGCGCAGGTCGACGATCAGGCCAGAACAAATACATTAATATCAGCGCTAAGCTGGAATAAGAAAGAAATAAACTTTAGGTTAGTTAAAATATGTTTGTGACATATTTTGACTTCTGAACACAATTTTACTGTAGGTTACCATGGAGAAGAAATTCTTTGCTTACGGTAAAGGTATCACAAGTATCGACTGTTATATCATAAATTACGTCGTTCTAAAGCTAGAATTTTAACCATCTTGTATTGCCTAAATACATACATCGCCTGAGTTTGTTGAGTATACATAAAGGCTGGTTGCTTATTTCTCAGGGACTGGTCCCAATGATGAAGACACGTCAGATGTGAAACCAATAGGTTTCGAAATTTGTTTAAGGTTGTTCATTATATATTCAATATACGGAGAAATAGTTAAATGCACTCTGTTTATGTATCTGCAAAGAATGTTATATGTATGTATGCGTACGCGTGTGTGTGTGTGCTCGCGTCCGTGTGTGTGTGTATGTGTGTCTGTATGTATCTATGTATATATGTGTGTGTGTGTGTGTGTGTGTGTGTGTGTGTGTGTTTGTGTGTGTATATCTATGCACGTGTAGGTACATTTAGGCATCAATTACAGAAATTATTATATCGCAATTATAATAAATTTCTTTCGTTTCTACAAAGCAATTAGGAGAGTGTTCCATAAACCAACTGTTAAACAATAACAGAATGATACACAAGTAGAGCTAAACCGAGGAGACACTTAGCTATTAAATGACACTATACGTTGAAATAAATACGGAAGAATATATTTTGCATTTATTTTAGTCATTGTTTAATACATAATTTTCAAGAGTCTATTCGTTTTAGGTGCACTTATGTACTACCATATAAATGAAGTGTGTGTGCACATATATAGATAGATAGATAGGTTGGTAGATAGACAGGTAGATACATACATAGATAGATAGGTAGATAGATATATAAATAGGTAGGTAGATAGATGAATAGAGAGACACCATATATATATATATAATATATATTACGTATATATACAGGCATATATATACATATGTGTGTGTGGGGGGGCACGAATCTATATATGTGCGCATGCATGTTTTACCTTAGCCATGTTTCGCTCTTTCATTCTCTCTCTCTCTCTCTCTCTCTATCTCTCTCTTTCTCTCTCTCTCTCT
>NC_068995.1:53638069-53638302 GCF_001194135.2 Octopus bimaculoides | reverse complement strand
CTCTCTCTCTCTCTCTCTCTCTCTCTCTCTCTCTCCCTCTCTCTCCCGCTGCTTTCTCTCTTCCTCTCTCTCTCCGTATATGAATGACTATGTGTCTGCTTATAAGCATTCACATATACACTCACGTATATATACCCGTACACATACGTACATATAAATTCTCTCTAGCTCGCTCTCTCTCTCTCTCTCTCTCTCTCTCTCTCTCTCTCTCTCTCTCTCTCTCTCTCTCTCTC
>NC_068995.1:53634092-53636934 GCF_001194135.2 Octopus bimaculoides | reverse complement strand
TACATACATATGTACATACATGTACATATATATATATGTATGTATGTATGTAGGTAGATAGGTATGTATGTATGTAGGTATGTATGTATGTATGTATGTAGGTAGGTAGGTAGGTAGGTAGGTAGGTATGCAAATGCATGCACGTTTCACTCACATGCATACACACATTTACACTGAGAAAGATGGTGAGTGTGAGGAAGATAGATAGATAGATAGATAGAAAGAGATAGATAAATAGATAGATATAGAGAGAGAGTGAGAGAGAGAGACTGACAGAGAGAAAAAAATAGAGAAAAGAAAATAGAAAATGAAAAAAAGGAGAGAGGATGGCGGGAAATAGCGGGATACAAGAATTGACACATATGTAGGAATATCTGTACATATTTTAACTTCGATATCTTTTTTGCAGATATCTGCAAAAGAAAATGAAATATATTGACATATAACATTCTTTTAATTCCAGAAACTTGTTTTCTTTACTCGTGTTGTTGTTGCTGTCGTCGTCGTTGTTGTTGTTGTTGGTGCATAGAAGAATTCAACAAGATTCTCTATATTGTATGTAACTGCATTTTTATTTACTCTCTCTTCATTGACGTATAGATATTTTCGAAATGTTTCTTATGTATTTTCTTTTCTTTTCTTTTTTCATTTCATTCTCTTTTGGTTTTATTTTTTACTTATTAGTTACATATTTTTATATATTTATTTTTTGCAGGATTCGAAAGATTTGTTTTCTTTTTTCTTTTCATACATCCTTATCTATAAAGGTTTTCATGCAAGTAAGTTTATTCTATTAACAAACGAAAATAAGAATTAGATAAAAAAAATTATATACTTCCATACACACATATATATTCATATATACGCACCCACGTATTTGTGTATACGTATGTGTATGCGTGTATGTATATATATATATATATATATATATATATATATATATATATATATATATATATATATATGGGGGTGGTGTTTGTGTGTGCTTGCGTGTGTGTGTTGTAATATTCGACTTTCTAGTATGATATATGTATGTGTATATACGTGTGTGTGAATGCATATACATATATACTTATATGCACTCATACACAATAAAAAAAAGAATTTAGCTAAGGGAAATAACTCAAATAAGCCAATGTCATGAATTAACATAAATGCAGTTTCCATGGATGCGGAGAATGACGTATGCAAAAACATCCCTAATGAGTTGAAGTTTTGTTCTTAGTTCAACAGAGAACATATAAAGCTAGCGGCATTCGTTAGTGACTCACAAAGAAAAGAGAAGATAATTTCACTAAATTAAGAATTGTTTAAAAAAAAAATCGTTAAGTCACGTGCTTAAAGGGAATTCTGACATTTGTTAGCGTCCCTTAAGGAAGGCGATTAATTTTTTTTTATTTTGTTTTCATTAATTCAAATTTTTTCGCATTATCTCCCTTCTTCTCAGTGGAATACTAACGAAGGCTGCTAGGTTTAGTTTTCGCTCTCCAACTAGAAAGAGCAAGTCTTATTCATTAGAAATCTTCTGAATAGGTGTTTCGCATTTCCACATATATTTTATTTATTTCAGTCTTTGCTGAATTATTTCCTTAAGTCCAATTTTGTTCATTGTGCAAATTACAGCTCGTTATACGTCAATCGGAGCCTTGTTTTTCTCTACCTACATACCGTATTATTTTTACCGATCAAGCGAATTTGTAAGCTCCAAAGAGACCATAATATCCGTCAGACAATTTAAGGTATTTAACTAATTTTAATTTAAGGAAACTGTATTCCTTTCTCGTTGTCAGCCACTATCCTATGGTGTTATGTTCTTATTTCTTTCTGCAACCAGTTTCAGCTTATTACAATAATTCTACGAACGATATTCAGTAAATCAATACATACTATATGTATGTATGTATGTATAAAAAAAAAATTTATAAACTCTCGTGAGAACGTGAACAATTCTTTTCGGAAGACTGGATCACGTCTTATGACGTCAAGAACATACAATTATCGTTGGTAAGAACAAAATTTCTAAAATAGATGAAGACCATCAAGAGACGTTTTTGATCCAATGGTAGAGCGCCAGTCAAGGCCACTGGAGATGTAGACTCGTGTCCCATTGGCAGTCTTTGTGGGGGAAGTTCTGACCAAAAGGGGTTTTTTCAACCCACTATTTCCATGCTATTATTTATAGCTCTTTGTGCATCGTGTTCCATTGTTCCAAACATGTGTGTATGTTTATGTGCATATGTATGTGTCTATGTATATGAGTATGTACATATATATCGGGGAGGGGAGTAGAATTCAAATCATGGGGGACTTCAAATATTAATAAGCAAGTTGACTAATGCTGTTAGAATAGCCATCAACCTATCACATTTAATACATGCGCACTTCTGATAAGCCAAGTACTGCAGTACTTGCCCTGAGATATCTCATATGGACCTTCTGTATTAAAAACACAGTAAATATAAGACAGAGATGAAGATTCATCCAAGCAGTCGTTAATGCATTTCGGCTTTTTTCGGACAGAGAACTCGCGTCCTCTCTTATAAAGGAAAACAGTGAATAACGCATTTGCTGGTGTTGCGATTTTTAATCAGCCGCGCAACTGTTCTCAACATCAACCAATGTTTTATCTTATACATCAGAGAAGACGACTTCGGCTCCGGGCTTGCTGCGACTACGCACCACTAACAAAGCCCAAAATAGCCAAAATATATCTGGGTCTCTTGTTGGCTGCTACTGGGACGATTTTTTTGTATATCGCTCTCTCTTCCCTCTCTCTCTCGTCTCTCTCTCTCTCTCGTCTCTCTCTCTCTCTCGTCTCTCTCTCTCTCGTCTCTCTCTCTCT
>NC_068995.1:53633343-53634033 GCF_001194135.2 Octopus bimaculoides | reverse complement strand
TCTCTCTCTCTCTCTCTCTCTCTCTCTCTCTCTCTCTCTCTCCCCCTCTCGCTCTCTTTGTCTGACATTTATTGTGTTTGTAACAAAAGTCCATAAGATTTATAATCGCAGGAAAACACTGTAGTAACTGATCTATCTACAGTATATTGATACATTAAGTATAATACATAGATAGCTATTTTAATCTCCAATTTATTGAAATTATGCCCCTTTTACGTTGTAAGAAATGTCCCTTAGTGTGTTTTCTCTCACCAGCTAGATGGAAAATTACCATATAATAGGAAATGTATGTGCGTGGTATTCAATAGATTCATGTATATATATACGATTTACGCATATATATATGCAAATATGTATATGTAGAGGGTGCATATGCATGTATATATTTACACACATATTGTGATGTTGACAGAATGGATGTTTTAAATATATCAACATCAATATCTAAAGGAAAAATTAGGTATTAGTTAAATGATTGAAGCACAATCATAGAAAAGGAGGAAAAACGACAGGTGAGATATCAGATGATAAGATCGAGTAAGAACGCGAGTAAGTGCAATCGAAAGTGAGAGAAAGTTTGTGTAAGTGAAAGATAGTGGAAATCGATAGGCAATATCTAGAAACATTGACAACTAAGAAAGTAACGCAAATACAGTGTTGTTGAATACACACACACATATAATTATATAT
>NC_068995.1:53631747-53633139 GCF_001194135.2 Octopus bimaculoides | reverse complement strand
TATCTATGTAAATAACTAGGTACACATATATGTGCACTCGTGTGTGAGCATTGTATACGAAAATAAAAACTTAACTCAGAGTTGCAATTTTCTCAATGGTCAAATGACTGAAGAAGAGTACTATTTTCAGTATATGAGAGAAACTATTCGAAAATACGTAAATGTTTGATTGCTTAACATACACCACATGGAACTTGACTGTTTTTCAGAAAAATCGAGCTAGAAAAATTCATTTGATTCCTATATACATTGCTATCTGCAGAAATATACTTGTTTTCTGTCTATTCTGTGCTAATTGTATAAATCTCAATATGTGACCAATCTTCCCGACCACAGGAAATCCTTTATCTAAGAAATATAATTGGTTGCCAGTTAACGGTATCAATAAACTAGTGATGGAAAATTAACAAATTCCGAACTATTGTTTAAAATGTAAACGCTGCAACATAATTATATATTTCTCTGAGAGTCAATAATTGCTTCTTTGGTGACCATTGTGTAGCAAAATTTGTGTTTCACATTGAACCAAACATTAACTCTCAACAATTTTGTGTTTAGATACTACATGTATTTGGATATTAATGTTGCATTTATGTATGTACCTGCATATTTCGTGCTAATTTTTTAATATCAACGCCGGAAATAGGAGTATGCCCCTTGATGTTGGGTGAGCCCCACAACTTATCTGTTAAAATGTCGATAGTCGTCGTAAAAGAATAAAAACGGACAAGAGACGGAATATATTATAGATGTTCGTTTCTTGGACAAATTTTAACGATATTACGATGTCGCAATGACAAGGGGTTATAATTTTAAATTCATTTCACTACACGAATGATACTTGAAATGAATTTACACATTCTTTTCAAGCATAATGAATATGTGAGAATATTATATGTGTACTTGTAATTTCTCAACGTTTCGTATGAATTTTCGCGTCAATTTGGTGGTTATTTCTAGCAGGTCAGGCAAGCAAGTAGACACTTACCGTCAGTGGTAGTGTTTTTGTGTTGATCTGCCAAAAATAAATTATTCTAAATTATTTCATCATGCCTCCACTAAATACTAATGACGATTGGTATAGATTATAATACCACAAAACCGAAATTTATATTCACTGAAAATGTCAGATGTGTTTCTTTCACAATGAGATATTCAAAACAACGCGATGTAATAACACTAAATAATTTGAAAGGTCAATCGCACATGACCTTAATCAAGAGAACAGTTCAAAGATTCGCAACTCCAGTTTCATCTATAACAGGAGCTATACGGCCAGCATTCTAATACATCGTATATATATATATATATACATATATATATATATATATATATATATATATATAATTTTGGTATTGTGATATTATATGTTTATGTGTGTGTGTATATACA
>NC_068995.1:53629975-53631307 GCF_001194135.2 Octopus bimaculoides | reverse complement strand
TTGAATCTCAAAGCGTGGAGTCGTCTTTAAACGTTGTAATAGATTTATTCAAATACCAAACCGCTTTCTACAAGTTTTTGGCTTTAAGTGAGAAAGAGAGACGGATAGATAGATAGATAGATAAATAGACAGATTGACAGACAGACATAAGAAGGAGAGAGAACGTAGAGAGATTTTGGGAACTGAAGAAAGACCTGAGTGTAACTCAATATAGTGGTTTTAAAAAGAAACAAACAAACGAACAGACAAACAAAGGGTATGAGGATAGAAAAAAGGAAAAGAGCAGCGATTATGTTGGCGGTGGGGGTCATGTTTGAAATTGTGTTCGTGCTTAAATCAATATTTGTATGTTGGCCTAGAGTTTAAGGTACAATATTAAATTTTGAAGTTTTGAAACGAGAGAGAAATTAGAAAAATAAAAATACTTGAATGCTTTATATAGAACCACATGTACCTTGTGGCAATGTCTGAACTTGCACATGGACAATCAATGCGTATATATGATTGTGTGTATGTGCAGTTGTGTGTATGTGTAGTTGTGCGTATGTTTAATTCTGTGTGTGTTTATGCAGCTGAGTGTGTGTGTGCTGTTGCGTGTAGTCTATACTCATGTTCAAACCCCGTTCTTTAAACTGTTGTCCAAATTGTTTAAACCAAGTTGTTATGATAAAGAACTCCGTGATTAGTCTATCATAATTAATCTACGCAGTTTAAACTTTGTAATCACTTTAGGTTATTAAACATCACGAATTTTGTTATTTTGGGTATGTTGGTGATTTATTTTTTCTTTGTATTTTATCATTGATTTATGTTTTTCCTTGTTTATGCCTATTTTATTTCACGGTAATTGTAATTTTGATTTCATAAAAATATATATATATACGTATATATATGGGGGGGGGTATGTATGTATGTTTGTATGTATGTATGTATGTAATTTTGTGTATGTATTTGTGTATATGTATGAATGTATGTATGTACATATGTAGGCATGTGTGTATGTATGCGTGTATGAATGTATGTGTGCAGTATGTATGTATGTATGTTTGTATGTGTTTATATGTGTGAGTATGTGTACGTCTGTATGTACGTGTGTATGTATGTGCATATGTATATATGTGTATGTATGTAGGGATATGTGTATGTATGTATGTATGTCTTGAGGCGGATGTTGATGATGGTAAAATTGAGAGTACGACACGTTAAATGTCTCGCGGTATGGGAATTATTTCCGTTTCTCTGCATTCATTATATAACGATAACTGATTTACCAGCTGTGTGTGTGTGTGTGTGTGTGTGTGTGTGTGTGTGTGTGTATGTGTGTGTGTGTGT
>NC_068995.1:53629078-53629830 GCF_001194135.2 Octopus bimaculoides | reverse complement strand
GAGAGTACGACACGTTAAATGTCTCGCGGTATGGGAATTATTTCCGTTTCTCTGCATTCATTATATAACGATAACTGATTTACCAGCTGTGTGTGTGTGTGTGTGTGTGTGTGTGTAGTGTGTGTGACTTGGTAAGCAAAATTGAATGTTTGAGTTCGAACACTTCTGACGTCAAATTTCCGACTCGTCCTTCTTGATACAATGAAATTGAAGAATTAATCGATAACTGAAGAACATCCATTCATCTACTGCGTAAATCTCAAATGAATAAAATATTGGTTTATTCTTTCATTCTTTTATTTGTTTGAGTCATTTGACTGCGACCATGCTGGAGCACCGCCTTTAGTCGAGCAAATCGACCCCACGACTTATTCTTTGTACGCCTAGTACTTATTTCATCGTTCGCTTTTGCCGGATCGCTAGGTTACCGTCACGTAAACGCACCAACATCGGTTGTCAAGCGATGGCGGGGAGACAAACAAACATATACATACATATATATATATGTATATATATTCAACGAGCATCTTTCAGTTTCTGTCTACTAAATCTACTCACAAGGCTTTAGTCGGCCCGCGGCTATAATAGAAGACACTTACCCGAGGTGCCACGCAGTGGAACTGAACCCGGAACCTTGTGGCTGGGAAGCAAGCTGCTTACTACACAGATATGCCTGCGCCTATTTGTTTATGTTATCACAACACCTATGTGTATTTGTGTGTGTGTGTGTGTGTGTGTGTGTGTGTGTGTGT
>NC_068995.1:53622269-53624360 GCF_001194135.2 Octopus bimaculoides | reverse complement strand
AGAGAGAGAGAGAGAGAGAGAGAGAGAGAGAGAGACATGTAGGAAGTAAATAGACGCCTTTCATTTTCAAAATTTCTGATCTAAGCGTCTTAATATGTTTTCAGCGGTGTAAAATTTACAATGTAATTATTCTTTTTTCATTCCAGGTGCCATTATATTAAACATTTGCGAAGAGTAAGCATGCCACGCACAAAAAATTCAACAGAACTGTCAGAATTTCAAAGAGGTCGTATTGTTGGGTAATCTGAGGCTGGTCTTAGCCAGCGAAAATTGCCGAAAAATCTTCAAATTCCTCTTGCTATTGAGAATCAACAGATTCTCGTCCTGGCCGATGTGGGTCCTCGGAAAGGAAGCTTCACTGTTTGAAGAGAATTGTGGAAAACGAACCCCGTTGAAGGCTTCTGGCATTGCAAAACAGCTAGAAGTTAGTCAAAGAACGTGTGTTACATATCTGCATAAGTTTCGGTATTATAAACGAGCAGCTAGAAGAAAACCTCTTCCTCAATCAACTAATATCATGAAAAGAAAGAAATGGGCTAAGGTGATGTCAGAAAAAATCCAGTTCATTTTGGGATAGAGTGATTTTATCAGATGAATCCAGATTTGCATTATTTGAACCCAGAATGTGAAGACCGAAGAAATACAGTTATGTACTGTGTCACATTAGCCTATTTTGCCGAGCTGTTAAGTGAGGCGAACGTAAACACACCCATATCGGCTGACAAGCGGTTGTGTTATACACACACACACACAAACACACATACACACATCGCTTAGTGGTTTGGATGTTGCATTCACGATTGCGAGATCATGGTTTCGATTCCCTGACCAGGCATTCTGTTGTGTTTTCTCCAACAAAGCACTTCATTTCACGTTGCTCTGCAATCATTTCATGTGACATGTGGCATACGGTACACCTGTACAGGTAATTTCAATGTGATGGAGGGAGTGAGCTTATGTGCAACACGAACATTTTATTACGATAAACAAATCATGTGCGGTTGTGCAGCAAGAAACTTCAGTGCCTTCATACGTCGTCTAATGACGTGAGTGAACATGATACACACATACACACGCACAAACACACATATATATATATACATATATACACATAGACACACACTCACCCACACACATACTCAGACATACACACACACGACGTATTTCTTTCAGTCTCCGTCTACAAAATCCGTTCATAAGACACTTTCCCAAGGTGCCATGCAGTGGGTTTGAAACTGGAACCAATGTAGTCGGGAAGCCAGCTTCTTACACCTTTGTGAAATTTATTTTTTAAGCACGATCTTCTGTATTTTCCCTTTTACTTTCAATCTCGCTTTCTTTTATTGACCTTTGAAAAAGCAAACAGCTGTTGAACCCATTTAATACATATGTTACCAAATTTGAAAGCCTACCATTCGTTTTAAGACTCCTTTGCATTTCCAATCCCATTCCCCCACAAGCCAACTCTCCTATACTATTTCCTGCGTCAGAATGCACTTCTTTATCTCCATATACATTTATATATAAATATGTCTATGTGTGTGGGTCTGTATGTGTGTGTTTGTATGTGTACGTGTTTGTATGTGTGAGGTATGTGTCTATATCTTTCTCCTACTCGTCTCTTCTCTTTATTCTACTTGATTCCTCTTTTTCTTTTTCTTTTCTTTTTCATATTTAAAGCTTTAAATGGGTGTATGCCGTTTATTTATGCAAGTAAATGTATATGCCTGTATATGTGTATGTGTGTGTTTTACTTAAAGGAAATATAGATAGCATTGTGAACTGACCTTAAGCTGGCCTCAGATTCTAACCATCCGAAAAAAAGCACACACCGTATATTCTCTCTTTAACTTATATACATATATATATATATATGTATATATATATATATATATATGTATGTATGTATGTATGCATGTATGTATGTATGTATGTATTTAATTTTCACCTCTGTCAATTTGTATTCAATCTTTTATATATAACCATGTGTGTGTGTATATATTTGTGAGTATGTATACATGAATGTGCGTGTAGTTTTGTTACACCCCTACCAACAAGAAAATCAAGTCCCAAATCAGAGTTACTGTTTTA
>NC_068995.1:53621231-53621937 GCF_001194135.2 Octopus bimaculoides | reverse complement strand
TATATATTAAATAAAGATGTATTATTACCGTTATTTATGGTATTAATAAGGTAATAATAAGCTGACAAGCAAGTTCACCCCGTTGCAGGCGCAATATAAGGTAAATTTAGAATCAGTAGGGGTATACAATACGACTTGCTAAAGTCAGGGCCAAGGCTCCAAAGCCACCGTAAACTCACCTTGTTATTACTTTATTAATACCATTAATAACGGCGATAATACATCTTTATTTAAAATTTATTCTTGCTCAAAATAGTTCTCTCTTAAACGGTGCGGGACGTTTAAATTAAGGAACGCGCACGAGCTAATGTAGTGAATATTTTAGAAATTGATGTTAAAACGTTATTTTCAACTGAAGATCCCAGAGTATGTTGGTCATACAGATGGTGAAATCAATTGGTTTTGAAACACACATTACTTACTGATGTGTTCAACGCAAGGGTAAGCCTCTTTCTATGTTTATTGCATTGCTCATATGTATCTTTACTGCGAGTTTATGTAGGTTTTGGAGCCTTGACTCTGATTTTAGCAAGTGGTATTATATACCCTATTAATTCTAAGTTTGCCTTATAAATATATATATATAAAGATATGTGAGTAGACTTCGTAGAAAGAAACTGAAAGAAACCTCTCGTATATATATGTATGTGGTGGTGGTGGTGCTGGTGCATGTGGTGGTGATGGTGGCGGTGGCGGTGGTGGCGGT
>NC_068995.1:53617708-53621190 GCF_001194135.2 Octopus bimaculoides | reverse complement strand
GGTGGTGGTGGTGGTGGTGGTGGTGGTGTTTGTGGTGTGTGAGTGTGTGTGTGTGTGCGCGCGCGCTAATTCGGTAATTAGTCAATCCTAGCAATTGATCTATTACTAGCTGATTTCAGTAGGAAATTTACTTGGGTTTATATAAAAGAGTGCCAGAACTTGTGTCACTGTTGGTCGTGGTACAAGATTTTAAAATTACCGTAATATGCTTATAACTGATTCAGATATCGTACGATATATTAAAATAATATTGGAAATCCAGATATATAGACAGATTCTAATGAATTTATCATTATTCACAATACAATCGTATGCTGATAATAACAGATAATATCACGTCATTTAATTTGTTATATTAGATGTTTGGTTTTAGAGCAGAGAAGTATTAGAAACACACACGCACACATGTATGTATATATAAGAGTATAATTTGGCTTTCTGATGTAGAGGTAATATATCATAACATATACTGTCTACCCATATATCACAAGTGTTCAGTTCCTATTGAAGTACTTTTATGCTCATGCGCAAAAGACATTCCATTCAACCTCATTTCACGCAACATTTAGGAATACAATGTGCAGCTAACGAGAATGGTCGCTCGACATGTTACAGAAAGCAACCAGGTGTTTCTCAAATCGTCTTGTAGTATCTTTGAATAAGGACTCGACTTGTTGAATCCTTTAGTCACAGCTTACCCCTAAACAGGCATGATGGTCACCGTTGTAAAGCCTGTGATCATAGTTGTACTTGATCAGGAACGACACTGAACCAAGCCAAAATAATATTACGAACGACAACCACGACAACAACAGCTTACAAGATAATCAGATGATGCTAGGTAGCAGGAGACCAGCCTCTCGTCCAAGAAGGCGATTAATTTTTCATCTAGCAAATACCGTAATGCTGGAGCTAACCATTTGTCTCGAAATCCCCTCCAGCTTAATAGACATTTATATTTCATTTACATTATTTCTACTCAATTCTACATTATCTCATTCAGCTAGCTATTGGGCAAATAAACGCAGTTCTCTGGAAATGTCACTTGCGCTAGGCAAGATTTCACTCTTATCCGCTTAACGTCACGAAGTCCTCGGGTCTTAGGATGTATTTATATTTAATCGTCTATGCCCCACTTCTACATTTTATTTTTTTATTATCATTTACTTATTTATTGCATTTATGCCGAAGTAAGAAATCAATATATTTAGTTTTGAAAATAGAATGATAGATTACGGTAATTCTAAACTGTCTTTACAATATTGCTCGGTGATAAATATCTTACGTTTTTTTTTTTAACGTTACATTGTTGTCCCTAAGGGTCGTTGCATAAAAACTTAACTTACTAAAGTAGGAAAATGGCGACTTATTATTTTTTTTTTAATATAATGTAAAACTGGAAAGTAATTGAAAGTAAAATACGCGAATAATACAAGAAGGCGTTAAGGATATATTTGGGTAACTTTGGAATGTTTGCTGTTAGCAAATGTCTATTTAACTTAATGTTGACTTCCATTAGCCTGACCAGAATATCAAGTGAAACCTATTTGTTCAATGTGAATTTCTAAAACTACAATAACTAATGTGACTATTCGCTAATGGAACCAGATGCCATCTGTCGATAATTCTATTTGTTTTAGCCTAACGCGAAATCTGGATGTCTTCTCTTGAAGAATCTCACTTTCCTTGCTGAAGTGCTAAATAGTGTAACTAGATTAAATATGGCCATTGTAGTCGCAGTATATTAACTCTTGCTTCTCGCGGTTTGATGACAGTGCATCTTTGATGAGAAATTCCATTTAATAAACCTGAAAGAGCAGATAACATGTCGCACAGAGAGGAACGTCTACTTCAGCTCCGAAGAGTGGCTGACAACATACATTATTTCATTTCTGTTTAATATAACCGTAATTTAAAATTAGCATCTGGAGGTGCCAAAGAGCTTAGCAAACAATGGCTTCTAGCATCCGATCTCTAGTAAGATGTCAAGTAAACATAACTGATTAGAGGCAGGGAGCCTACTGCAATACGTGATCACAATAGATTTAAGATAACATTTTAAATATATTTTAAGATAAGATGACAGAGTATAAAAGGTGGTATGTGATATATACATACAAGCATGCATAGATAGATAGATAGATAGAGAGATAGATAGATAGAGAGAGAGAGAGAGAGAGAGAGAGAGAGAGAGAGAGAGAGAGAGAGAGAGAGAGAGAGAAAGGGAGAGATACATATCGTATGTATTGTATATATCAGAACATAGTGAGAGGTTTTCTCTAAAGCTGAAATCATATGCCCTTAAATGTCCATTTCATTGTAAAGAACAATGATATATATATATATATAAATTTATATACATACATGCCTATGTGGGGGTTGTCTACTCCTTGTGCAGAATTTGACCACGTCCTGTACCTACACCTTAGAATCATTATGGCATCTGATGTGGCTTTTTAAACCAGACATAGCATATGTGTACGTGTGTCTGTGTGTCTGTGTGTCTCTGTGTGCGTTTGTGTATGTTTGTGTGTGTCTCTGTGTGTGTCTGTGTTTTTTTGTGTTATATGTGTATTCGTGTGTGAGTGCGAAGAAGCATCATTAGATTGAGGAAAACCAATTCTATCCTATCTCCAGTGCTACGTTGGCGCCTACAATCAAGACATGTAAACATCATCTCACTTTTCAATGGTAGCCAAAAGGTGGTGCAAAATTTCGACGCTAATTTCCATGAAATTGACGTATGCAGCAAATTTCAGGTTTGTAAGCATAAAATTGACATCAAATGTTTGGTTGGCACAGCTGGATTCAACTCATTGCATGTAGTTCTAGGATGGATAGGATCCGCTAAGCAGTTTGAAATCTAACATATAATCAGAAATCTTTAGCGATGATATTATAATCAAAATTGTTAAGAAACACACTACCCATTACATACATACACACATACATACACATATACATGCATAAATAAATACATGCATACATACATACATGCATACTTACATATATACATACACACACATATATACATACACACACATATATAAGCCGGAACAGAGCCGGAATGTATCTCATGTGACGTTCTAACAATTCTGCCAATTCACTGCCCTGGTTGGTATCGAATTTATCGAACCCGAAAGAATGAAAGCAAATTCACTTCAGTGAGATTCGATCTCTCAGAGCGAAGAGAAACGGAACAGTGCTGTTATGCATTTATCGGAGTCTCTAATCAGTCTAACTTTTCAGCGCGCCTATATATATACATACATATAGATAGATAGATAGATAGATAGATAGATAGATAGATAGATAGATAGATAGATAGATAGATAGATAGATAGATAAAACTTACTTGGAGACGGATGCGTGGCATTCTATCATATAATAACATAAATAATATATACATATATGCATATATCCATACATATATATACATACATACCTACATCTATATGTATACATACATGCATATATGGGTA
>NC_068995.1:53613248-53616297 GCF_001194135.2 Octopus bimaculoides | reverse complement strand
TATACATATATATACATGCATATACATATAAGACGATTTTCTAGTTTCCGTCTACTAATTTCACTCACATGGTATTGTGTCAACTAGGGGTAACTGTAGAAAACATTCTCCCAATTTGCCGCACAGTGGGATTGAATCTGAAACTGCGTGGCTGCAAAGCGATTTTCTTAACCACATTTTCATGCTTTCTTTACAATTTTTTTTTTGTTCTTGGCGTTTATTTATTGCCACTATCCTTGCTAATTTAATTAGAAACTGTTTTTTTATTAATGTTAATGGAAATTTGTCACCTCCAGAAGAAAGGGCGCCTTTTGGAATAAATACAATTTCCCTGTGTTGTGGACCCTGAGTAGTAATTCCTACTGTGATGATGTTTATTCTAATTTGTTGAATAATTAAACGGGCATTATTACACATTAGCATTTTCTCGGTCTATACGTAGTAGAATTAATCACTATAGAATTAGTTTTTAATTTTAATGTGTGTGTTGGCAAGCCAGAAGCGTTTCGGGTCTTTAAATATTCTGTTGTAAATTCGGAAGTGTCATCTTGATCAGAACAGTTATTATGAGTGAACAATACCGTTTCATCACCCGGAAAACGGTTCAATATTTCTTCATTTATTAATTCGACGAGGATAATTGTTAGAGCTAAAATCCCTATTTTAGAGACTTTTCAGACACAAGAATGCATTTTTTGTACGCTGCTTTTTTCAAAAACTGAGGCTGAGGTTTGAGAACTTACGAACATTATTAGATTTCTCTGAAATCTTAATATCTCCCTTTTTTCTCTTTAGGTTCAACGCCATTTCCTAGACGAAGGAAAAAGTTGTTGAATTCAAGTTTATTTTTTTAATTCCTCTGCATTTTCTGGGTTTGATTTTAGTCGAATGTTGATTGTCACATGCAATATAATGAGATGTCCCCTTAATGATAAATTATTAAAACTGGTGTCAAGAGTCTTTCTGTTGCCACTTTTAATTACAATCTCCACGATAATTACAAGATTTCCTCTAAAAAAGCTAATTGACATGACGTAGTTCATACGTTTTCGTGTTTTAACTATTCTATTATTTACATTATTTACATTTGACGGATATTTGTACTCATCTTCTTTGTTGATAACCCAACGATTCGGATGATATATCCTCCAGCCTTCATCAGGTGTCTTGGGGAAATTTCGAACTTGGGTTCTCTTCTCTAAGGTATTTTTCGATGTTATTATTATTATTATTATTATTATTATTCAGATCACTGCTTGGAAACGAACTCGGAATCTTGGGGTTAGTAGCCCGCGCTCTTAACCACTACGCCATATGCCCGTTAGTGTTCTCGACAGTAATTGCCAAGAAGAATCTTTGAAATATTGAATTTTACATTTGTCATCAACAATATTTGGTGCATTATCTATAGATGGTCCATCACCTACATGGACCATATAACATAACTTTATGAATCATTTGAAATAGTTTTCGTGGAGCTTCTAGATTCGGTAGTTCTACAAATAAAAACCTATAAATGTCCTAGGGATCTAACTTATAATGCATTTATTAAAAATGCAATTAACGCACGACAATGCGTGAACATATGCCTTGCAACATCTCTATTCTATAACATCTCTCTTTTTTTTTTTGTACTACATTATTTAATAAATCCGTAATTTCATCCATCAGCCGCCATTTTCCCTGGAAACAATCCGTTTATAATTTCTTCCTAATCCTGATCGGCTGAAGTTAATAACGTTTCCCAACTTTAAATCTATTGATACGGAGTCGTGAGATTCCAGCGCAGGTTAGCGTATGACTATTCTTTCTTTAATAGCTCACAGCTTCTGAGTCTACATAATTACAAATAGTTTGATACATTTCTGCTCAAAGTTGTTTTTGATTAGACCTCATACATGGAAATCCAGCTTTGTCAAATTTAGAATACGTATCACAGTCGTATTCTCGTGCTAAATCACTTGAGTAGTAAAGATAATTGCAATCGTCTTCACGTAGCCAACTTTCTCGCCTGTATCACCAAATGGAAATCGCTATGGAAACTGCAGCGGGCCATAATTTGGATGAATAGATTTTATTGTTTGAAGTGAGGCATCTCTCTACAACACTCTGTTTACGTTGCGTAATAAGTCGTTCTGGTTGTAGGATTTCCAAGTTAGTATCTGACATAATTATCGCAACTTCTTCTGCAGTTGACCGATTCTATCTTCGGATACAAATCCAAGAACCTGTTTATTTCCAGGAATAACCATTAAAAATTCTCTAGTATTTACACTATCCAAGTATTCCTTGCTATTATATTGAAATAGAGTTACAAACATGTTAGATTGTAACGACTTTGATTGAGGTAATCCCATGATATCTCTGCCCACTGTTTGTGATATTTGCATCTGCCGATACAGCTGCTATAACATATCATAAATGTATAGTTAAACAAATTCCGGTTCTTAGTTTCCAGAACTAATTATACTTGAAAGTAATCGATGAAATATTCGACCATATCTCTCACTGACATTCACAGCAATATATATTTTATATATTTATACTTCCCTTGGAGAGACATAGTGGGATTTCTACGGTCGCTCTCTCAATATTCCGAATGCTGAAGTGGGCTTCCCCATCCTGCGATCTGCCTTCCGAATAAGCTTATTATCATATAAGCTTGAACTTCTAGGACATGTAAAGTAGTTAGCCTCAATGGCCTCCTGACAACTCTTCCGATAATTCACTGATCGGCGGTGGTTTGTGTTTTGAAATTATAAAAATATGAAAGATAGTGTTGATATCACTCGTATATTAACTTAAAGCGTAGAGAGTTGAAACAAACATCGCCAGGTATTCTATCCGACATTCTAAGAATACTAACAATTCTTCAGCAGTATTCTGAATTATATAGATAGATAGATAGATAGATAGATAGATAGATAGATAGATAGATAGATAGATAGATAGATAGATAGATAGATAGATAGATAGAGATATATACTCTCTTTATCCTCATTTACTTGTTTCAGTCATTTGACTGCGGCCATGCTGGAGCACCGCTTTT
>NC_068995.1:53611992-53613238 GCF_001194135.2 Octopus bimaculoides | reverse complement strand
ACCCCGGGACTTATTCTTTTGTACTTATTCTATCAGTCTCTTTTGCCGAACAGCTAGTGTGACGGGGACATAAACACACCAGCATCGGTTGCTATAGTAGAAGACACTTGCTCAAGATGCCACGCAGTGGGACTGAACCCGGAACCATGTGGTTGGTGAGCAAGCTACTTACCACACAACCACTCCTGCGCCTATATACATACATATCTATGTATGTATGTATGTATGTATGTATGTATGTATGTATGTACGTATGTATGTATGTATGTATGTATGTATCGATGTATGCATAATTCTGTTTAATATGCGCCATACAGCTAAATTCATCTGTTTGTCATCCTATTCAGGATCAAAAGCAGAATAATTATAATGTAAGGCCTACATTGGAATAAGATGTTTATAAACTCTAAATCGTAGCATGTATTACGTGCGTTATTGGAATGATTTCTGAAATAGAGATTTATATCTCTTTTATACATGCATGTATATGTATACATATCAATGATATATATATATATATATATATATATAATGTACATATATGTTTATAGATAGATAGATAGATAGATAGATAGATAGATAGATAGATAGATAGATAGATAGAATTGTATATATATACAAGCATACATGATTGAAATATTGAAAAGTGTCGATGTTAATATCAATACAGAATGTTTTATTTTCAAGTTTACATGGAGGACAAAGATCTCCTCACATCTTTCCAAACCCTGTTAACTTTTATAAATATAAACATTGAAATGAAGCACGAAAGGCGAATGGAAATTTAGTTTCCGTGAATAGAAGAGATCGCATGTAGGAAGAGATGTTAAAAAAGAAAGGGATCTAGAGAATCAAATGAAGACTTCCTTAAAATCAAATATTGAATCATACAATCGACTTATTAGAAAATGCATGCGAAATTCTGAACTCAAGCATTAACCTTCCCTATTTTTAACAATATTAAAATAATATTTTTAAAAAAGACATGGCTTTCTATCAACAAATTCTAAATAAGAAAAAGAAACTAAATTTATACTCTGAATAATAACTATTGATTATGATTCAAGAGAGATCGAAGATCCAGGGTTAATTGCCGAAAATTTTAGTAGGTTTTTATATTTCTATGTAGGCAATGACGTGGCTGTTTAGCTAAGAACCTAGCTTCGTAGTCAACGGTTTGCGATTCAGTCCCACTGAGCGGATACACACACACACACACACACACACACACACACACACACACACA
>NC_068995.1:53610776-53611633 GCF_001194135.2 Octopus bimaculoides | reverse complement strand
GGTATAGAATATGGAATATACAATATATAATATAACATACAATATATAATATAAAATAAAATAAAAATGGATGGCACCATGAAATAAAGTATTGAATGTAGATGAAATATTGAGTGTTCAATATAAAGGATCAAATATATAAATATATAAATATAAATATATATATATAAAGGCGACTCGAGTTTCAGGGCTATTTCCCTTCGTCATGGCCGGTATGACAGTAATGTGTGGGTGCGTGGATGATGGCGCGAGTGCTGGGAAGTGGTCAGTGTTAGTGTGTGTGGAGTGGTGTATGGTGGTATGATGTGGTATGCTGGGGTGTGGGGATGTGAGGGTGAAGTGTGGGTTTGGAATGCAAACAAATATAGCGTCAAATGATTATGATTATTATGATATACATACGCTCGCACATACATACATGCATATATATTCATTTGCATGGACAAATATCGATATAGTAATTATTTCCTTTGTGCTCAAAGAGACTTACACATTCTGCGAGTCAAATGTATAAATCACATAAGTCTCATGATAACAATCCCAGCCAGTTTAAGTAATTTTGAAGCTACTAGTAACATGAACTATCTGGATTCTATCATTTCTACCGGCATGTGCGCATTTGTGTGTGTGTCTGGGAGTAGTGCGGGCGCACTTGAAATGTGTGGTAGGATTTTATTCGTTTGACACTGACAATTTGCAACATCGTTACCAAGAATTTCCTGTTAAAAATGACCTTTCAAGCAACAACAACAACAAATTCAGCTATTTGTTGCTTGAAGGACAGTACTTGGCAAAATACTAAGAACGTCCGAAAAATTTCGTAGTGATTCATCTCCGAATATATATATATATATATA
>NC_068995.1:53606744-53609984 GCF_001194135.2 Octopus bimaculoides | reverse complement strand
AAGAAGAAGAAGAAGAAGAAGAAGAAGAAGAAGAAGAAGAAGAAGAAGAAGAAGAAGAAGAAGAAGAAGAAGAAGAAGAAGAAGAAGAAGAAGATTTTGATGACGATGACGATGATGATGAACAATTATAACAATATCAGCAACAACGACTACGGCAAGAATAATAATGAGAGCAACCTCAGCAACAACAACAACAACAACAACAAGACAACACTTATGAAGATGGTAAAAGTAAATGAAGTAAAAGAAAGAAAGAAAGGAAAGAAGATTAGCAAAAAATTTAATTTATGCGAGAATACAGTCTATTCAACGTGTTATATATTCTTTCCACCTATAAATATTGCAAGATAATTACGAAAATTTCCGTAAACCACATGATCTAAATTTGTATGAGAAAACATTGATTTTAATTAACTCTTTGTGAATAGTATTGCATGATTTGTTTGTTGTACGGTATTCGCAACATAATTATTATCTTTTGTTTATAGTCAAATTTATATCGTTATAGAAAGTAAGACTTGTATAAGTTGATTATACGCCAAAGGAAATATTGTGTTACATTACCTTGCTTCGATCTCACTATCTCAAAGTGGGATAAGGATTACGATAATCCTTAAATTGATAGTATGTTGTCAACTTAATGTGACAGTCCCATAAAAGGGAAGAATGCTACTGTTATTTAGACCTAGGAAACACCGTTTCCTGTTGGACTTGACACATTTCCTGTGTCCTTGTTTTTTTAAAGTGAGGACAAGCACCTCCACCCAGCAATACCAGCATCCAGAGTCTAGTTTCAGAGTCATTGCTTTGAAAACGTAAGGACACAGGAAATGTGTTAAATCCAACAGGAATCGGTGTTTCCTAGGGCTAAATAACAGTAGCATTCTTCCCTTTTATGGGACTGTCACATTAAATTGACAACATGCTATCACTTTATCGTACTGCTACTACATAAATGTCTCTGAGAGATTTAGAAATATATTATTTCTAGTTTCACGATAATCCTTGTTTGTATGTCTAAGCAATTTATTTCTCAATATTTCTAACTGTTGACACCCAGTATGTAATTGCACACTTTTGTATATCCAAATAGTGGCAAGTACGCAAAGACAATGCGTAAATAAGGAGGTTTAGTAACACCGAAACATGTTCCAAGGTATCGACCGTACTTACCAAGACCAGGTTAGAGCAATATTAATCATTGAGCTACTCAACTGGATTATGTTCTTTACTACATTAAATATGTGAAGGCTCGTAGCAGAGTGGTAAGACTGTTGCCTCACTATCGTAAGATGATGAGTTCAATTCCTGGAGTGGAAGGTGTATTGAGTTCCTGTGCAAAGATTTCATCTTGTCTGCTCAGATACAGCTAAGCAACAGTCCGGCGTTGGTGGATAGCCTTTTCTCCAGCTTTCACTTCCTTAATGCTCAGCTCTGTTGAGCGTGAGAGGACCGAGAGGGCCGAGATCACAACTACAGATGCACCCAAAGCAATTAATGAAATTATAGTACATGTTACGAAATCATACTTGCTTGCGAGTGAACTGTGTGGTTTTACTTTCAATAGGATAGAACCAACTTGACCTTTTCTGGGAAGTTAGGTGTTTCCAGCGAAAATCTCTGAGCAGTAAAATCTAATAAAATTAAATATTCTGGAAGTTGTACCCTGTATTCCAAAATATCAGACTTTCATTGCATTAAATATTTAATTGATTTTAATAAATTCTAGAGTGAGCTCCCAACTCTTCTCTTAACCTGAGTAACACCATGGCGATAATGATTGCATTATTCCCACTCTGGATGCAGTTATACTTGATAAAAATTATTTGGTTCAACCACATTATGTTAACGTCCAATTTACTAATAACCATTATAGTTTATTTGCTCACAGAAGCAGCTAATGTAACACTAGTCTTTAGAGGTTTTAATTTACTCGTTTATAATAGTGGCAAATGTTAACTTTGCCTGTAGAATAAACAGTAAGATCTGAAGAATCTGATGAAGCTCTGTATTAGCAATTAGTGAGTGCAAACAGTTCAAAAATGGAAAAAATTGGTTTCCAGTGAGCAAAGGAAATCTAACGTTTAGGGTTTGTGAATTGATTGTATAGGCCTACTGCTTCTAGTTTTACTGTAACTTAAAATGTGATATTCGCTGCCGCTATTGTGTAGCTACAAACAGTGCAAATACTAGCCCAGTGATAGAAGTCACAATGTAGGAATTTGCGTGTTTGATTCGCCAGAATGTCAGGCAAAACGTTGTAGTTTCCAATCCAGCAGAGGTTCATTTTGTCTTTCATTCTTCCAGCATCTTACCAGTTCTTATTTTATCAAGGAGAAAGGAAGAAGAGCAGCTTTGAGCCTAGGGGAAATCTGACAAAAGAACGCTAAGGATCATAAATAGAAAACTCTATACATTTAGATTGAGCTCTGCACACTTCCTTCCATTTACTAGTTTAGTATCATTTTTTTCTTACCGTAGATTCGCGAGAGAGAGAGAGAGAGAGAGAGAGAGAGAGAGAGAGAGAGAAAGAGAGAGAGAGAGAGATGTCCACATCTGCTGCAGGCTTGTTGATGCCCGACGAGTCCGGTTCGAGATGAATGGGCACGACTGCCTGCAGAGGCTGCATGAGAAAGTAACTGCCAGGGTCAGTTGTAAAGAAAATAATAACAAATGGTTCTATATTACAGCATTGTACACATAACTCATGCCGATGAATATCGGTAAAGGATATGGATATGCACCACCACAATCTAGAAATGTTTTGTGGTCGCGTAAACGACGCTATTGTTCACCAGTTTCCATATAAAATAAGATATAAGCAAATAGACATACTTAGTCTTACGGTGGGTATTGTTTTAGCTTAAAAGCCAAGTTAATAACAGCACATAATTCGAAACTAATCTATCGCAATTCAATTTCTAGTTTCTTTAATCTATTCTCAAGTGTAATCCAATTCCTAATCACGTGCTCTAATTTTCTTGGGTTTTAACCCAAAACATTGTTCTTAGCTTTGCTTATACAAAATAGATTATATTGTATGTCGTATAATGGAAATATAAATGGTATCTTTTATTTCGTTTTATTATATACGTTGATCAAATAATTAAATAAATATTTTGTTTTTATCCTTTCTATTTGCCGAAGCTGCATTACTTTTCTCATAACTATTCAACAGTTTATGTCTCTCTCTCTCTCTCTCTCTCTCTCTCTATATATATATATATATATATATATATA
>NC_068995.1:53598062-53606442 GCF_001194135.2 Octopus bimaculoides | reverse complement strand
CTCTCTCTCTCTCTCTCTCTCTCTCTCTCTCTCTCTCTCTCTCTCTCTCTCTCTCTCTCTCTCTCTCGCTCGCTCGCTCGCTCTCAGGAAATTAAGGCCAGAATATTTTTAGTTAAAATATTCATTCCTTTCCTAAGGCTATTAACAATCTAAGTGAAAGGAAATAAGGTATATTCAGATATCCACACCGTATCAGAATCTCTACTGATTAATAAATTCCTTTCTCTCATTCAGCTCTCATCTAATAAATCAGAACCACTGGCATTTAACTGAACAATAGAGCTTACCGTGTTATCCCATTATGTTAAAGGTATATTAGAAAAGAAAATGTCCCTAATTTTGCAGAGAGGGACTTTTACAGCAAAAAGTTAATTTAGAAATGAGAGGAAGTTAGTGGATATAAAAGAGTTCATAAAACAGTTGAATTCATAAGATTGTGTGAAGAGTGAAGATCCTAACGTTTCGGAGTGTGAATTTCGTCAGCGAGAAAGAGAGAGAGAGTATAAAACATAGAAAGACGGTGGCTCTGTTGCTTTGAGTTTTGAGCATGTTTACAATAAAGTAAATGGAATGATGTAGAATTAATGACGAAATAACGTGAAGAGTGAAATTAAAGTGTTGAGAAAGATGATTGATGCAAGCGGCTCTTGATTCTGAAACACGAGGTAAACGCAGTTGGAGGAAACTAAGAATTAAAGAAGTCAGATCGCAGGATGAAGTAAGGACGAAGGAGATGCGGCCTGTGGGCTGTCGTGTGCGGGACAAAGGTTAGTTGCTCGCCTAATGACGAGGGTTCGAAGGAAAGTGCAGCGTCTGCAATCGGTTGTGGGGCCATGACATTAGAGGAAAAAGTGATGCATTTGCTCCGACTTAATGTGTAAGTCAGAGGCTTTACCGCAAAAATCGTGAAGCAAAAGGTATTGCATAAAGGAGATGGCAGTAAATTTGGAGTATGGGACATTTGTGGAACAGATATCAGCAAATCAGTGAGCGCTTTGACAGTTAACACTGAACGGAAGAATACAGATGGACAGAGGAGAGATGAATGGATTCCACTGTTGATATGAGTAAGATGACGCCGATTTAATCGGCTGAAAGCTCGTACCGTTCATCCCAGTATACCGGCAACAAGTGTGGCTCTCAATGACCTAGATACCTATGGATATTCAATGCATTTATTTGTAAAAATACAAAGGGAGAATGAGGTTAAGATGAAGACGAGATCAACGAGGCGGTGATATACGGGGATACTAGATTCGAGTCCCCCTCCCTCTTGACCAAACAGAGCATCAAGAATGTGACAGTGAAAGAAGAATGTGCTGAACCAGTATTCTGGTTGCTGCTGCTGCTGCTCACATTTGAGAAGAAGAGAGCAACGTGAAATGATATGTTTTGATCACGAACGCAACATGCCACCCAATCCAAAGATTGAACCCATTGACCCAACGATTATGATACAGACATTCTAATCACTAGGCTACACGCTTTTACAAATAACGGACGCATAACTTCTGGGCAGTGTTTTTCGTTCTTTTTCTTTTATTTTTTGTTCTTCAAAAGAAAGAAAAAATAAATAAATGAATAATGATGCATAAAAAATATACATATTTATCAATTTGTAAACATTCTTTCATTTGCAGAAATTCTTTGGCTCATGTGTTTATTTGTTATTGAAATATAATTGTAATTGTAAAAAATAATTGCTATGAAAGTCTAATTTATGAAGTATTATAATTCCTATAATGGAATTAGACTGTTTCCTGTTTACAACTAAAATGTTCAACATATCATTGAATGTCTATAATAGTATAAAATAATCTACTTCCCCTTATACTAAGATACGTATGTGTCTACAGTAGACAATATCTATAAAGTCTGTCAAATTTATACTGAAATTTTCTTTTATGGAAATTCATGAAAACTCTATAAGCAAACTTTTTACTTTATTTTGGTACACAATTGTGCCCGCTGAGCTTAGAAACGAAACTGTCTCCTGGCTCATTCAAAAGAAAGAAAAAATAAATAAATGAATAATGATGCATAAAAAATAGTAGCAAAGGTTTTGAAATTAATGAAACTAAAAGAAACACTTCGACTTCCTCTCAATCGTAATATATTGATTTTAAGTTGGCACCAAAGATTGATCAATGCATCCAACGCCAAGCTGCAAACGTATTTCGTTTTTAATTAGAAAAAATATATTGCTGTTTTTCACAGGAGTTCGAGAGTTCATTATCATTAAGACTTGGCTATATTGAAATGTTGCAGTTTCGGAATTTGTAATAAAAATAACATTTTGTCTTTTTTGCGAAAACTATATATCGAGCATTTATTTATTTATTTATCTTTATCCTGCATGTTAAGTTAATTTTTTTTTTTACCATTAGCTCGAGGATAATCTTCCTCTAGCTCGTTTTTTTTTTTTTTTAAATAACGCGAAATATATACCATTGTTCGTTCACAAATGTAATTTCTGCAGAATACATCAGACAACTGTAGCGCCACAACAGAAATTCTCTTAGTGAATCGACCTTTTCAAAACAATCAATGTCACAAGCATTGTAATCAAACAATTGAAGGCTCAAGCGAAAAGTGTATATATTCAACGAATAATTAGAATGAATAGCTTAAATCCGACAGCCATTCATTTCCTAAGGCCAATCAGATTCAATTTAAATCACATATTTACATAAATACTGATAAGACAAAATGTCTGACCTAATGAGTCACAGAAATCTTTAATAATCTATAGATTTCAATGATAGGAAATAGATTGTTTCTATGTTTTACATTATTGAATGTTTATTAGATTTTGGTATAATTATTGTTTTGTAGTTTCAGTAACGTCTATGTTATGAAAGCTTTTACTGAAGCAGTCGAAATCAAAATGTGTAACCGATTTAGTTCGAATCCTTTACTTTCTATTTGCAATCAAAGATTAACTTTTGGCTGGCTGACAAAGAAGTCTGGGAATTAAAATTGGTCAGCAAAGCAATTTTGTTTACTTAACACCATTTGTTCTGTAATTAGATTTTACATTGTTATTATTGGTAATTGTCACGAAAGATTTATAATACGCCTTTCATTCTGAGATAGATTTCAGTCCTTCAGCCATTAGACAGTAATACTATTTATATCTAATTCACTCACAGCTGGGTTACAACCTTCTGCAATCGCTATGTATTGTTTAGTAATAATATCTGTCTCATTCACTTACTGCAAGGTTACGTCCTTTGGCCATAGTTGAGGATGGCTTAGTAATAACAAATTTGTCTGCTTCACTCAACTCTATGGACTGTTCAATATTAATAGCATTGTTACATGCATCCATGGTCAATAGCAATTTATTAATAACAGATTTGATACATCCACTTATAATGTGTAGTTCAGTAATAACAGATTTGTCATATTATATCAGATTAGTATCGACAGTTCAGTCAATATATCTATATGCAAGAAACCATTGTTATATATGCGTCTTCTGAAGAAAAGAACTCACTGTAAAACATGCAGGAGCCTGAAGCCGGAATACATTTTCTTAAATATGTTACCGTCTTCTTTCAGTTGATCCGAGCATCTTTCATAATCCCAAGAGTTGCAAAAAGAAGGAGAGAGTTACAAGTTTTTAAATTGCTAAGTACTGTTTACTTTCCACTGAAGTTTTAGCAATTATATTTTGACGATTTTAGCTATAATACTCGACCCAAAGTGAAGGGCCGTTCCTGATAAACATGGCACTACGAAGTGCCTACCCCGTCTTACTACAGATGCACTTCTAATAATGATTTCTCAAACACTAAATAAATGCTCCTATAAGTGCCGAAAGGTATTTGGGAGTTGGTGATTATCTGCGGCTTCTTGGGCTTGTTTGTGCCCATAGAAAATACATCTTCACAAATATGTCGAACGACATATGATATATCTGTGACTACCTCTGGGATTTCTTCTACTGATAAAGTTCTTCAGATGAGGCTTCTTTTCTTTTTCTAGTGAAAAGATCAAATATATTTAGATTAAAGAACTGGTTAAAATCATTTGAGTAACTGACAAAATATCTCGCGTGGTTATGTCTTTTCCCATACTGAATTCACATCCCACCGATGTAAATTTTAGCTTTTATCCTTCAGGAATCGATAAACTATTTCGAAGATTATTTACTTCTCACCACCACCACAACTTCCCCAAGGAAAAAAGACCGTTCTCAATGACAAGAACATTATATTCACATAAATATCTTTCTCGGTAAACACTGAAATGAACTGAAGTGAGCAATATGGCGCAGACAAGAAACACAAGAGAAGGAATGTAACGGTTTTAAACTCGCACGTTTGGACTTACGACTTGACTATCAAATTGATCTAACCATTGTTATTTCGATACCATACGCACACTTTGCATTTTTAAATACTCATAAAGCAAATGGCAAAAGGTGGATACTTAGAATTGCATTTATTATCATATGTATATCGCATCATAATTATTTACTGACCTTAAAAAATGGTCGTTATCGTTGAAATGAAATGCTGTCAATTCTTTAGTCGCATCATTCATAAAGGAACGTAGAACGATGTAGTATAGACAATACTTCGGTCGTCCGAGTGGCTGTAATACTTTGTTACTTTTACAATTCATCAAGAGTCCTCAAAAAGGCCAGAACTGAGATGGGGATGTAATCATAAAAGATTCTACAATTCCAGACGATCGTCATCACCGACAGTGTGTATATATGTATACGTGTGGTTATGTGTACGCGTGGGTATATTCTTGGCATTTTTTAAGATGGTAGATTACTATTTGTGAGATATTTATTTGACCGCCATCTCCAGCAGATCGAGCGACCACTTAAAGATCCTCTTTCTCTGTGGCTCGCAAAAACTGAGTTACGTGAAATGGGGAATGAAAACTGCATCTTCAACAGCTCAGCTTTGAAGGAGTGGTATACAATTATGTCAAAAGGTAACTTAACCATTCACTAAATTGATTTCGATAAAAATCAGTCACAAGGTGAAATAAGTATTGGCATCGATATTATCGAGCAAAATCCCTTGAAGTTTGTTCTGTAGTATAACCGCAATCTAATTACTGAAATTAGTAAAAAAAAAACTGTTACAACCTGTAATATCTACTTGCAACCAATTTTGCAAAAGCGAATTCAAAGACCCAGTCTCTATTGATCTAATGGAGATGTTCGTAGTAATTATATATATTCCATTTAACATCTAACATAAACACTTCGACCTCGCTAAACACATCGCTGATCGAGCGAATACGACGTAAAGAAATTCTTTCAAGGTATGTGCACAATTTTGAACAAATCGTAGTGCACAATTTTGTCAGGGCAGCACATAAAACAAACAAAGCTTTTTCCTCTCTAAATAACAGCATATCTGCATATCTGCATATCTGCTTAGGTGTGCAAGTCACGGCTGCATCAAGTGAGCGAATCATGCATTAGACTTTTTAGTGCTTTAAGATCGCATTGAATTTGCTAATGAAAATCATTCTCTAAATGACGCGATTGCTAATGAACGGTTTAATTCAATCCTTAATTTTTTCTTTCGCTTTTGCCGCTGTGTTTCTTCGTTGTAGTTTGAGAAATTATTCGCTTCATGATGTCAAGTTAGTCATTAATTTGGTTTTCTTTCAATTATTTATTGTTTGTTTTTAGAGGAGTGGGGATCTTGTCTTTTTTCCGTTTTTTGTCTTTTTTTGTGTGGGGTGGGTAGCGGAGGATTTATATTTGTGATTCTGCTGTAAATAATGATTTCTAATAATTTTGATCCCAAAAGAAGAGAGAAAAGCAAAATTGACACTCGGCAGGATTCGAAAGCAAGAAATGTAGTGGAGCATAATTAAATACTGCAAAATATTTAATACAACACTCAACCACTCTCTCTTTCATCCACTACACATGGTTCTGATACCAATACAGGGTACGGCAAAACCATTCAAATTCTGCGCTATTTATGTTTCAGCTGCAAACGCACGGTACGCACTAATTCTTACAACGTTGATGAAAGAAAAATAAAACGATACAATATTATCTAGATGAAGACACCATTACCAACTGTTTGACTTTATTAGCGCCACACTAATGTCCATGTGCAATAGGGAGGGCTCTTCTGCTGCAACCTGTAGCGATAAAAATAAAAGGTAATGGAATTAGAGAATTAAGATCAACATTTAGTATTACATTTAGTACATAAAATTCTTTCTGCTACACTTTTATTTGAAATCCCCAAATAGCCTACTTCTTTCTTCCAGCAACCAATGGGATAAGTTTTCAACATATAACAAGGGATATATGTTGTTTCTTTTTAATTTGAGATTGTTTCAAGAAACTACTCAGCACTTTGTCAAGAATCTATCGTTTATTTAATTTCTGATGCCAGTTTCACGCGACTGCAATCGTCAGGTGAATTCTGAGTTTTGGTCGCTCTGACATGAAACTAAAGTTGAAAGAGAATTAATTTTATTTAGATAACATATACCCTACATTTTGTAGCGCTGTGAATTAATCTGTGTGATATATTAAAAGCCTGTTTTTTTAGAATAAAAGGTAATATATCAGTAAGGCATTATTCCAAAACCGGGTTTCAAATTCCGGTTAAAGCTAAGCGTACAAGTCTAATCAATTCCGCCTCACAAACCTTTACGAAACATCACGTAAAAATATGGGACTTTTGTAACACAGCCAATAATTGATAATAACTACAGGAGATATATTATTACGCTATATTAAAATTTTGTTAACGTTTCATGCATGATTGGAAGTAATCGCGGATTAACATATTTCCAACACTGCTCATTAAACTCAGGAACAGTAACTCTTAAATTTATTTTTAGCTTTGATTAACATTATTTCCACAAGTACAGCAACCGTTACTCATTTGTTCTATTAAAACAACAAGGAAAAAGAAAAGCAGAAATAACAATTAATAACAACTACTTGTAATGCAGCTGCTGTCACCATTTTTATTAATGATAAGTGCAATAATAATAATAATAATGATAATAATAATAATAGCAGTAATAGTAATAACAACAGTAATAATAACAACAACAACAATAATAATAAGGATAAAATTATAACGGCCAGAGCAATACAATATTTAAGTTTTGTTTTTACATTAACAGTCGTCACCACTGCCATCATCCTCATCTCTTTCATCACTTTTTCATCATCATCATCATCACCATCATCGTCAGCATCATCATCATCATCATCATCATCATCATCATCAGTATTATTATTATTATTATTATTATTATTGAATTGAATTGAATTGGTTTCAAATGCGTTTCATTGCTTTTACCATTCAATGGGTTTGCTCAATGTGAAACTGTAGAGTTTATAGAAACAACCGGAAGATTCTAGAAAGGTTTGTGACCCAATCACTATAAAAACATATTAACAGACGCTGGTTGCGCTTGGCGAATGAAACTTTTACAGTCATGCTTGAAAGCGTTTGGCTTTTAGTCAATTTAGGTCCAAAAATCTATTTAGGGGATGCCGGTAAAATTTTAATGTACGCATTTGTTATTTTACCTCTATCTTGATTGCTTTCGATGTCTCGAAAATTTTTGCTGCGTTCTTATAGTAATTTTGGTGGTGGGGTAGGTAGCCATTTCCCATTGATAACCAACGTACACAGACACACTATACACACAGAAACACACACACATATATATGCATATATACAAATATATGTGTATGTCTGACTGCGTATTTATGTGTGTGTATATATATATATATATATATACATTGTATCTATACATATATATATATATATACACATATATTATATACATATATATATATATATGTGTGTGAGTATGTATATATTTATATGTATATATATATATATATATATATATATATATATATATATATATATATATATATATATATATATATATATATATATATATATATATGTAGGTATGTATGTATGTATAACTATGTGTTTATGTATTTGTAGTGTACATCTATGGCTGTACGTTTGTTTTCATTTCATATGGTAACCTGATCCGGTTTTGTTCCTTTCACATTTGTAACAAAACGGAAAGGTGCACAGTAAATAACTCGGTCCGTTTGAAATCAATTAACACTGGTGTATGTAGCTACACATTAATAGTTTCAATGGCAAGACATGCCAGAATCTGTATTATGGGTCGGCTCTTTCATCTATGATCTTTCAACAATATCGGAGTAATAATGTACAGCAGCTAAAAATTGTACATTAGTCGAATTATATGTCTGCAAATCTTTATATTTCCAAAAAGCCCGCCCAGGAGTGCAGATCACACATTCAGACACATATGCAGACACGCGCGCTTCTAAGCTATGCATATATATATATATATATATATATATATA
>NC_068995.1:53595947-53598052 GCF_001194135.2 Octopus bimaculoides | reverse complement strand
ATGTATATATATATATATGTATATATATATATATACATACATACATACATACATACATACATACATACATACATACATATATATATATATGCAAGTATGTATGCCTGTGCATATGTATGTAACACTATGCTTTCATATACGAATATATATATATATATATATATATTAGTATATATATTTACAGGCACATGTATACACACACATATATACGTATATATGTATGTTTATATATATACATATATATATATATATTATTTGTGTGTGCGTTTGTATGAATGTATATGTATTTGTGTGTTGATGCCAACGTATCTATGTGTTTGTGTTGTCTTTTTTGAAATAATGACCATTAGATTTCTATAGAACTAACTACACAATGGAATAAATTTTTCTTTTGCGATAAAAGGAAATGATAGATATAGTAAATGATACGAAGGACAAAAAGACTGGCACTCGTACAACAAAAGGTAGCAAATACTAACTTTTCCATTTCCCAAATTAAAGCCAAGGTGATTGCGATTCTTCACTTCGCTAGTCTCAATATGTTTCCAGCGTTACATTCTGAATAACACGTCGACATTTAATAGCGCCTATTGTGAAGTATCATCGTCTATCAGCCAGCAGCAAACGGCAACAGCAGCGAGCGCGACCGACTTTGTTCCGATTTGTATATTGAGGGTTTTATAAAGAAAAACAAAATATTTTTAAAATCACTTTTAGAGGTAGTTCCTGAATGAAAAAAATGCAAATATTCTGGGATTATTTTGCTTTGAGAGAATAACGATAATAATAATTTGAAGCATTAAAATAGGGTGAGAAATGTGTAAAAGCGACTTATTTTTCCCCGTGTGTTTGTTTTGTATCATTTACTACAAGAAAGGAAAAGTCTGTGATCCTTTCGCAGGGCTTCAGGCACAGCTGGAAGGAAAGGTTGGAAGGAAAGCTGGAAGGAAAGCTGGAAGGAAAGCTGGAAGGAAACCGGAGATCAAGCACGAATGTCTACTATAAGGATCGTGTGGTGGTAGTGTTAGTCAGATTGCATTTATTATATAATTAAGAGTCTTTATTGTATAATATTAATATTTTATTATTAATGGTTCTTAGTGAATCGACCGCAGAGCATTAAAAGTTAACATTGTCCGTTCCCCATTAGACTTTATTGTTGGTTCATTAAAGAGACTAAACTAACTACTATATCTGCTTCCACACTTGTTTTGAGATATAATACGATAAGTAGCTTTAGCATTTCGAAGGAAATGTGCAAAGCTGGGAAAATGATTGATTAAATCACTTTACTTTAGCAATATTCCAGTCGACGTCAAATTCTAGGAAAAATTAATTTACAAAAAAAGACATGTAACTAAATTCCGTAAAGCATTTTGTCCAACAATCTACTACTTGTGCAACTCTGACCAGCTTTTTTGAGACAATAATATTGATTCCTTACATTGGTATAAGAACAATGCTTTGAATTAATCCCGGGTTTTGATTGATATTTAACATATCGATTTCAAAAGACGGTCAGTATTTTTGACTCACTTCAAGTTCTCTATTCAGCTTGTAATGGGACAAACTTTAGTGCTGTAAGTCCTTTCATCTAGCTGTTTACTGTATAAGTTACTACGCTGTAACTTCAGTGACTAGTATAAGAGAGTTAGTATTAGTCCAGTATCCTGGACCAATACTAGCAGTAAGTACTTATACTAATTACCGACAAGCATTATGCTTAAGTATAGCACTTAGTAGGTTCTGAACCAGTGGTTCTTGGAAATAACAATTATTTCTCGTATTCAAACAAGGTTATGCATTTGTTTGATTTGGGTTGGGATTTAACCGAATGAATCAACCTCATTATATGCCTGGTGCATATTTAAACACCTACAGTAATATAAAAGGTAGTTGAACACAAAATGTAAAAGATGGCGTTTACGTGGAACAAGATATTAAGTCAAACGCTGATATTTTTGCTACTTTGTGTCTCTTTCTTAAAATAATGATTTCTTACAACACAAAGATCCCTGGAAGAAAAACAAGCAGACTATTTCATGGTTATATTTGTGTGTGTGTGTGTGTGTGTGTGTGTGTGTGTATACATATATATATATATA
>NC_068995.1:53593011-53595676 GCF_001194135.2 Octopus bimaculoides | reverse complement strand
TATATACAGACATACAGACATACAAACAGAGAAATGTTCATAGACTAATAAATATTTATATTGATGGTCACAAAGCATAAATTTTGCCCTCGGCTAACAAAGATGTCAAATGAAATTTCTGTCCAGCCATTAAAAGCTAACAAATTTCCATGCCTCAAGGCAATTTCAATGAACAAACGTACGACAACGGTTACTGTACATTTTTTTACATTATTTACATTTGACGGATAATAATGTAAATAATGTACATAATTCCTCATCTCTTAAATATAGAACTGAACGGTTACTATTTTCAGAATTTCGCTTTGAAACAAGACAAAATGCAACAACGTACTTTTGTTTCAGATGGTTTATATTTTTCAAATGCAATATTATTTCTTATTTAGACGAAAAAAGAAATGAATTTGTTTTGGCTTTTGGGAGATTTTTCTTTTTCGTTTTACTCTTCAAGGCAACTGTACTTAAAGGAATGTTTATAAAAGAAATACAAGTATTTCTTCTTAGATATGAAACAACAGCGAAACCAGCTACAGCCTTCGGTCAGGTTACATCGCAGATGCTAAAATAGCGATGTAAGTGTGTCTGTGACACGCATTCCTAGACTTGTCTGATTCTCTGTAAAAGTAATAAGGTTAACTGTCTAGTTTCCAGTGCCTACAGAAGGAAAGTCATCCGCATGAAATATAATATTTGAATCAGTGTTAAGCTACTAAATGTAGTGACCAAAGAGATTCAATTAATTTAAATTGTTCGTACAGCGATGAAAGAAAAAAAAAACAAAAGCTCAATAAGAAATGTTAATCAAATTTTGTCAAGGCAGAACGGTGACAGCTCTTACATTATATTCTGTTAAAATTAGAATTACGCATGTAATTAGGAAACCAAGATACTCTCTCGAACACGTTGGCAGCCTCAAACATGTTTCGGTCTTTTTTGAGATCGCCAATGATGTATATTTTCCACTTCTTTATAATTCAAATACGCTTAAATTTCTAATACAGGGCCTCATCACAAACACCATACTTTTATACATATGAATATGAAAAGTTTAGGGATTACATTTCGTACAATAAATATATGAAACCTATCTAGCAGATATATATAGAGGGAAAATGTATCTGTTCCTTCGAATATTGAATATTGAAAAAAAAAAACTTTTGAATAGACTTAATTGATTTCTGAAAATTACCTGGTACTTGTTTTATCAAGTCTTGTACAGGCCAGCGGCAATACTGAGCTGGCGAGATTGGAACTCAGAATGTATACATAATGAGAGTAAATACGGAAAACCAATTACTCTGATGTCCATGAGATTCTACTTTCCTCCAATGAATCACCGAGAGATTATTTGTCGTCGTTCAATCTGCTAGAAATAACAGTGAAATTTCTCTTCTGTCGCACTTTACTGTACGCATCGGAACAATGTTTAACACATGGTACCGGAACAAAAGACATAATGGAATGCTTTTAATCATTCTGATGAACTGAAGAAAGACCGACCTGGGGCTAAGCAACTAAAAAACAATATCAACAACAACAACGACAAAAACAACAGCAATTCTTCTCTACAGATAGTTTAATCAGTCACTAGCTTAATGAATGGCTCGATCAATAAAGAAAACCTTTCTACAGGATGCATTAAAATAAAAGAGTTCAAAAACTGTGTACGTATGACATCAGATGCTTTGTGTTATATGCTGTGATTATATATATACGTATGTGTAACTTAAGCTTGTACTAAAACTATATTTGATGTTACATGCTGTGCTGAAGGACAGTCGTTATGAAAATGGCTACGTCTTGAAGCTAATAGCTACTAAGGTTTTTAGGTTGTCAAAATATATAACCCCATTTAGACAAGGTGGCTGAAGAGATATTTCATTAAATGACCCGAAAATGTTTTCGTAAACTTTATGTCTGTCACACTGTTCTGGTGCACACATATATATATATATAGATATATATGCATGTGTGTATGTGTGTGTGTGCGTGCGTGTGTGTGTATGTGTATGTGTATGACTGTGTGGTGTCTGGGTATGTGTGTGTATGGATATAAGCAAGTATCTATGCACGCACTTAAGTACACACGTACATACACACACACACACACACACAAATATATATATATACATGCATATATGTGTGTGTGTGTGTGTGTGTGTGTGTGTGTGTGTGTGTGTGTGTGTGTGTGTGTGTGTGTGTGTGTGTGTGTGTCTGCATATCACAGACACAGTATATCATAAATATAAATATATGATCATATGCGTGTGCGTGTGTTTGTAGGTATATATGTGTAGGTGTGTGTCTGTCTGTCTGTCGGTTTGGCAATTTTCGAAGATGCACTAGTATCAAGATAGGAAATATTTTTAATATATTAAAACAACACAGTTCATAAAGCTGTATTGCAGTTTTACCTACATAAGTATACATTTATATAGAAATGTGTATATATGTATATATATATATATATATATACATACATACACACGCACACACATATGTATCTTTAGATATAAATGTATATATACATATATATATATATATATATACATATTTACACACACATAATTCAAAACACATATGTGCACATATATATTTGTTGTGTATAGAACGCTATATGTGTATTTATATATGTATATATATATATATATATATATATATATAT
>NC_068995.1:53590477-53591882 GCF_001194135.2 Octopus bimaculoides | reverse complement strand
AGTTACTGTTAATACTTCATATAGAGAATTAACATTGCTTGTTTTCACCTTTTCAATATCAGTGAAGAATGTCACTGGAAAAGAAGATATAAGGTTTGCCAGATTTGTCTCTCTCACCAAGGTCATCAGCTGTCGAACGCCGACGAAGGGAAATAACCCTGAAATCCGGATACGTTCGTGCTGCTGGTCGAGGTGAGAGGGATAACTCCCTTGGCAAACAGGACACAGTCGTGTGTCGATAAGCCAGCTGGAGGAGATGTCCTCCTGGGGCTAAAAGCAACAGTAACATCCACCCCTAGGGGTCAGCCACACTTAAGTGGCAATATACTACACTTTATCGTGCAGTTACTGTTAATACTTCATATAGAGAATTAACATTGACTACCGACCACCAACACCTCTTATGTTCATCTCCTACGTTCGTGCCTATATATATATATATATATATATATATATGGTAGAAGAGAGAGAGGTTGAGGTTAGTAGAGCAAGATGTTTACAAGTTCTCAGAGTCAGTCTGGATGCTAAAGTGCAATATTTTACTGAAAGAACAGTAGGAGATATTTGAGAACTTAATGCGAAAGTATTGTAGTCACCGTAATGAATGCATATTTTAATTTCTTTTAAATATCTTTTACTACTGTGTACAATTACTGTTCTTTTTATAGAGAAATTCACTCAGACACACACATTTACTCGTACATACAAACAGGCACATCAAGCAAGCATACTATATACTGACGGATGGACAGCGATGCCGATTTGCACACACACATATATGTATATATTGTAGTTTCAGCTCAGAGCTTCGGCCATGCTGGGGCACCGTCGTTTTGTTACACTGTTATTATTGAGAGCCATCTCTAATATGTGGCATTTGGTGAATAAAGGAGTTTGATGTAGCTACCCTCATTTGCACCTCTTCCCGCGCGGTAAGTCCACCTAGGACTCTCGACAGGGTCGATAAATTAAGTGCCAGTTGCATAATGGGGTCGATCCAAACGAGTGGCTCCCTCCCCCAAAATTTCGGGCCTTGAGCCTAGAGCAGAAGAGAAATGTATGAATGTATATGTATATATATATGAAAAAATGAGTAGAGATGGATTTAGTGGGGGATAATTTCTTATTTTAATCCTAATGATAATGTTTACACTGTGTTATATGCCATATTTCGGGGTGAGATGGGTGCTAATGAAGGGGCGAGAACCCCCAAAATCTAACATATATATACTGCAAAACTGCGAACATTATTATTAAGATTAAAATAAAAAATTATCCTCACAAATGCTACTCATCTTTTTGTTAAATATATTGTACCAAGTACTTACTTTTTATTATTCTACTATATGTGTGTGTGCATGTGTGTGTGTCTGTGTATATATACTTATATGTATATATATATATA
>NC_068995.1:53588526-53590166 GCF_001194135.2 Octopus bimaculoides | reverse complement strand
TATATATATATATATATATATATACATATATACATATATACATATATACATATATATATATATATATATGCACATTTATACTGATATAAGCCAACGCACACACACAGATACATATATATAAATATGAATATATGTGTGTGCGCGTTTGTTTATGTGTGTATGCGTGTATGTATGCATGCATGAATGTATCAACATACGAGGAAAGTATGTGTAAGTGTTCGCTGTGTACAGGTATAATGTTATTTTGCATACAAACGGTAAAGCCAACTATTTTGTTTTTCCCTCAAACAATTTCATGATAAATTGGTTATTTGGGTCAAATTTCGAAAGACTTGCCTTATGGCTGAACATTGACCTGTAACCTCAAAACATTTGTTTTTCGTCTATGAATATTTTGATGTTATATTTCATATAAACTGTCAATTTGGCAGCGCCGATCTTATCTTCATCAATAGTACAAATTCACAATCGCTAAACATATCAAGAAAACTATAGCTTCTTAACTTGGCCTAAATATACACAAAGTGTGATTAGAACATCTGAAGCCGCTAGAAGCGTAAAGTTTCTCTATTCCACTGGGATTTTTTGGTAGAGATCTCACATTTCCAACTCGAAAAATCAGCTTCCTAAACACCAGTCTTTTTTCTTACATCCACAAAATGCTCCAGCTCTCAACAATTTTTTTTACTTTATAGAGTTCCTCAATGGACTACAGTTCCCAAATGTCTGAGACAGTGCTGCGGCTGTGCATAGGGACCTCGACTCATCTGATTGAGATTAAATCACTCGACAACTCACTCCAGCCTCTGTCGTTTCACTCCTCTCTTTCTTTGACAAGTATAGTGACGACAGCTTATTAGACCAGACAAATCTTGTAGGTGCAGCCATGGATGTATGGTTGAGAGCGTCCCTTTGCAACAGTGTGGTTTCGGGTTCAGTTCCACTGCGCAGCATCAGGAGTGAGTGTCTTTTCGTATAGAGCGATCCTGACCACTGACTTGTGAATAAATTTAGTAGACAGAAACTGTGAGAGAGCATATTGTGACTATGCGATACATTTATTTGTGTTGTTAGTAGAATAACATGATGCATTTATACTTGTTTAGCTTGCGCAGCGTAGGTGATATAAAGAGAAGGTTAAGTGTAATATAACCACATTAATTTTGTTTTATATTTTCTAATTTTCTAATTAAATAATTATCAGGTAATTTATCTAATTATATTTTCAAACGTGAGTACATAATATATTCATTAAATCTTTAATCATACCGCTGAGTAATACATGACGATGCAAATTAGCTTGGCGTTTTTATATAGCTTCATTGTAGCCAGTTTCTAGTTTATACCTGATTTAAATAGCGATTGCTATCAGTTTCTCTTCGAAAATAGAAGGACGAAGTGTGTTTACCCTCTGTGTAACAACCAACCATCTATGAAGCATTTCAGGATAATCTCCATATTTTTCCAGGCGTTAGGAGAATAACAATATATATTTATATTCACCATAGGTATACAGTTATAAGCTAACTAAAATAAATTTATCTTATATGTTCTAATACACTTTGATCTTAAAATATTATATATACTTTATGAGCGTATGTGGTGTGTATATGTGTGAGAGAGAGAGAGAGAGAGAGAGA
>NC_068995.1:53586084-53588516 GCF_001194135.2 Octopus bimaculoides | reverse complement strand
GTGTGTGTGTGTGTGTGTGTGTGTGTGTGTGTGTGTGTGTGTGTGTGTGTGTGCGTATGCGTGTCTGTCTGTGTGTATGTGTGTTATTTAAATGGCAATTTTGTAACAGTTGCTAGATATTATAACTGGTTGCATGCAATAACATATTCTTCTAACTTTAAAATTCCTTAGAGATCATCGATGCTTTCGAGTTTGTCGGCATTTTTTTATTGCCATGCAAGAGCAATATGTAAACCAACAACAATTCGTCTCAATAGGCATTATTGAATTAAGTCAAGGGTTGCTGTGTGAGGTAGACTGCTGCATAGAGGCTTGACCGTTTGCTCAGCACATCAAAAGTTGAAATAAACTATTCACTCAAAAATTACGTCTATTTCCTTCCAACTAAAACTGGAAGCTACTGCTTTACTCTAATCTTCAAAAGATATAAAATGAACTTTTTTTTTTTACTTTTTATACCTTTTATTTTTTTATTTATTACATCTTTTCCCTTTTTTTTTTTTGTCTTTTCCTTGCTTCAGTCACTGAACTGCGGCTATGCTGAGGCACCGCCTTGAACATTTTTAGTAGAAAATATCGTTCCCAGTACTAATCTTTCAAATCTAGTACTTATACTATCAGTCTCTGTTACGGAACTTCTAAGTTGTGGGGACGTAAACAAACCAATATTAGTTATTAAGAGGAGGGTAGGGAAGAAACACAAAAGCACACGCACGTACACACAAATACATACATACATATATGTTTGTGTGTGTTTGTATATATATATATGTGTGTGCGTGTGTACACACACAAACATACGCACACACACACACACACACACACACACACACACACGCACATATATATATATATATATATATATATATATATATATATATATTGCTTTTATGGTTAAGCTTCTTACCACACCGCCACGCCTATACAGATAGATAGATAGATAGATAGATAGATAGATAGATAGATAGATAGATAGATAGATAGGCACAGGAATGGGTGGGTGGTAAGAAGCTTGCTTCCCAACCACATGGTTCCACACTCAGTCCCACTACGTGGCATGACAGCATGGGCACTTGTCTTCTACTGTAGCTCTGTGCCGACCAAAGTCTTGTGAGTGGATTTGGTAGACGGAAACTGAAGGAAGCCCGTCGAATGTATTTGCGTGTGTGTATGTGTCATAGTGTTTGCGTTTGTTCCCCCATCACCGCTTGAAAACCAGTGTTGGTGTGTTTACGTACCCGTAATTTAATGGTTCATCAAAAGCACTGACAGAGCAAGCACTCGGCTTTAAAAAATAAGTCCTGCGGTCGATTTGTTCTACTAACACCTTCACCCCCACAGGCTATTCTGTAGGACGGAAGCCGAAAGCATGTGTGTGGGAAGGATGATTCTTAACAGCACTGCCATACCTGTTGGAATATTAAAACAATATCGGTTTCAGATGGGTGATATTTTGTGTAATATCTTTTCTTGCTGTCTACCCTCGAAAAGCTTTATAAAATATCGTGTATGTTACTCTTGTTTATTTCTGTAAGTAATGAAAAGTAAAAGGGCAGCCCTTACCGACAACAGTATGATCAAACGCGTTCCATTAAGGATGGTCATTAAGGATGCTTTTTCACAGACACAGTGTTTGCTGAACTATAATAATCCAATGCAGGCTTTCTATTTTTAAAAAGTAAGGCGTGAACTTCGACGAAAAGTCACCGGCTAAATTTAACATGAATCGAGCGAAAACGTAAAGGCCCTATCATTAGCTCAAGGTTACTTTGACTCTGCGTCGCTCGTCACACAAAGTTCATATAATTTGAAACTAAAGCTCAACGTTTACCATATTTCTTTCCATCTCTCTCTTTCCTCTTCTCTCTCTCTTTCTCTCTCTCTCTATCTCTCTCTCTCTTTCTCTCTCTCTCTATCTCTCTCTCTCTCTCTCTCTCTCTGTTGTTCTCTGCATACAGCGAAATTTTAACAAATGTCTTTTCATTTTTTCATTTTAATAAAAAGAATTCTAGCACTAATGAAATATCATTTTTACAATACATTCTACTCCCGTGTCAAATATATTTGTCTTAAAGAAATATTCTCTTTAGAAAAAAAAAAGAAAATGCATTACAATGCAAGAAAGAAATAAGAAAAATGGTGAAAGAATATTTATCTACTAGATCCTCATATTGTCACAGTTCAATTTCTATGATATTGGGTTGGAAATGAAGAGAGAGCGCCCTCAAGGAATATTTCCAGTCTGAATGTAATCTTTGACTTCGCTCTTTCTGTTTGTTTAGGGAATTTGACTTGAAATATTGTAACGTTCCTACTATTATAATACTTGTTGTTGCTATTATAATAACTGTTGTTGTTATTTATTATTATTTATTCTTATTATTATTATTATTATTATTATTATTATTATTATTATTATTATTATTATTATT
>NC_068995.1:53584175-53584903 GCF_001194135.2 Octopus bimaculoides | reverse complement strand
GTGGGTGAATAGAAAGAAAGAACGAAAGAAAGAACGAAAGAAAGAAAGAAAGAAAGAAAGAAAGAAACAAAGAAGAAGGAAAATTTCAAATATGGGAAATGAAAGAGGCTTAGAGAGAGTATTCGCGAGTAAACTTATTCTCACTTCTTTCGTTCCCTCGTTGTCACTTTCTCTCTCTTTCTCTCTATTTCTCTCTCACACACTCTCTCTCTCTCTCTCTCTCTCTCTCTGTGCCTGTTTGCGTTAATAAACGCATGAAGTAACACCGCCGACGGTGTGAGAAAATGAATAACAAAGACTGATTGTCGAATGAGTGAGAGAGAGAGAGAGAGACATAGATAGATAGAGAGAGAGCCATAGATAGAGGGAGAGAGAGAGAGAGGGAGAGACAGAGAGAGACATTAATATATGGAGAAATAAAAAGTAAGACATAGCGAGCAATATTATTTATATATTGACTTTAAACTTTTTATTTATTTTTTATTTCTTTCACTTTATATTTTGGTATTATTTTACATTCTAAAATATTCATCGGCAGAATTGTTTGTTGAAATAGACCGTTATTCTTACACAATAACGGACCCATAACTTCCTCTATTGTATTCCAAAAGTCTTATGGACTTTCTTTTTAATTTTTTGCCTCTTTGTTGGTGCTAATATTGTATTGGTGTTAATCGATCTTTTTCTACTGAGACTATGTATATATAATGTGTATATATATGTATATA
>NC_068995.1:53579233-53583660 GCF_001194135.2 Octopus bimaculoides | reverse complement strand
TATATATATATAGATAGATAGATAGATAGATAGATAGATAGATAGATAGATAGATAGATAGATAGATAGATAGATAGATAGATAGATAGATAGATAGATATAAATTTGACATTACTGATGCTGCTTATAAAATCGAGTTTCCAGCCTGGCGCTGTCTATTTTCAAGTAAATGGACGGACTATTTTAGCGATAACTTGTAGTAAGAATATTTGGCAAAATCCCAATCACTAACTTACAGCCAAGGAATCGAACCCGAACCACTATGTCCATATGGAAACAAACAAAAAAAACAGAATTCTGTCAAGAATTGATGTCATCAACAAGCGACTGACCCATTCACGTCTGATTAAGAAATTAAGAATTTCCTTTTTTCTATCAGTAGCTAGTTTGACCAGTGAAATAAAAGAAAGACTTAACATGTATGAATGTCATTAACAATTCTGTCTTTGGTGCCTTTCCATTGCCAGACCAATGACTATATTAAGACGAGTAAACTGATGACAAGTCAATGGTCGCAGTCCAACCAAGACTAATGGCTGCTCAATCGTATGCCACTCAACTTCAGCTGTATGACGACAACGATATCGACCGTGGTGGCAAAACAGCTTAGGGCCACTAGCTTCAAGAATTTACGCCACTCAGTTACTGTCATTTCTGACACACATCTCACACAAACTTCTGAACTGCCTCACTTCACGCAAAATATCTTTTTTCTGTTGTTTGTCGCCACGGCATCTTTTTTAACGATGATAAATAGAACATTTTGCGTTCTATTTATGAACACGAACACAAAAAACACACCTTCGTTACACACTGATCGTCAATTAAATCTTCATAGAATGAATCTGAAAGTTGTGTAACAGATAGAGATAAGTGTCTTGACTATTAGCAAAGAGATACTTCAATAGCATTGCAGAATATGAACAGTGGAAACTTTGTCCAATTGATCCGATATCTTTTGTTCGTAAGTCCAGACGTGAATTTACATTAAAACACGATCATTTTGCAACGATAAGCGATGAAAAATAGCTGTCATTCATATACGAGATTTATATTGGTTTATCAGAATTCGAGTACTTGAAATAAATAAATAAATAAATAAATAAAGTGAAATAGTTTTTAACTAAAGAGACCCACAGACAGACTGACTCATAGGTCGATAGACAGAGATAGAAAATAGATAGATGGAGAGAGATTATATAGAGATGAATGTATATTTTTTATTTCTCATTTTGCTTCACTTTTCATTCACTATTGAAAACGTCTATTATTAATGTTAAACGAGTTCCTTACATTCAACCTGAGACATGCTATTAGGTTTCCAAATGTGTATGTTTACATAATTGAATGATTTGAATGCGTACGAAACATTAGAACTATTTCTTTATTCGATTTCTATTATATTTTTAAATGGAATTATTATTTCATGTGTACAACACTGTTACCACTCAATTACGTTTCAGTACCGTTGAATACTTTCTTTATTTTTGTCTTTATTTAATCCACCCGCCGTTGTGTTTTTCTTTTATTCTTTAACAAGAGATATTTTCGTCCTTACTCTTCCATTTTAAATAAAATTAATTGTTCGTTTCATTGTTGTGGGTTTTCTCTCACTGGTCGTCTGTCTGTTTCTCCCTCTCCCTCTCTCTCTCTCTTTCTTTCTATCTCTTTTAATGACAAAAATTCGTAAGGTTGGTACGTATATCCGGTGTTTGCAGGGTTAAGCTTGTAAGTGGCACAGCTTATAATGGACAGAGCAATGCTCTGTTGGAGATATTTTTTCTCCTTACTAGAGAAATTTAATACATCACAGCAAGCCAACGAAATAATTGATGATGCCGTTTACAGCATAAAGTTGACTTATATCACACTTACAACCACATAAGTGTTAAATTCTCTGGACCACTGACAGCTATGTAGCTAAGCGATTACTTATTAGTCCTTGCTGATATTTTATCGTTTTCCTTCTTTAATTTTTACAGATCACATGTATGATCAAGAATGTTCAACCCATTTCTGTTTCTCTGTATATCTAGAATTACATTTCCCAAGGTGTCCTTTTTAAGACGATAGGACATAATGTCATTGGATTCGTTAACTATTTCTACAATGTCCAGCGATTGTGAAGACACTCCTTTATTCTCTCGTTATATTTCGTCGATTGACGTTGGAGTGGATAGATTTCGTTATTGATGTGTGCAAAAATGTGATATCATGAGCAAAGTTTTGTCTTTCTTTGCAGAGTATGTGCACACCTAAGCAAGTAACTATTGCTCAAATTTCTTCAATTAAAACATTCCGATTTCAGTCAACATGATCACGTATACAAGCGCGCAGCTTCGAGGGAAAACACCGATGGCAGTACCCAGTGCCTTTGTAAGCTCTCCCAGATTGGTGAGATTAATGCAGTTGCTATTAAGTAAATAGTTAAATATGTTTCTACTGACAATAGATGGAAAAACTTGGACAGAGAGAGAGAGAGAGAGAGAGAGAGAGAGAGAGAGAGAGAGAGAGAGAGAGAGAGAGAGAGAGAGAGAGAGAGAGAGAGAAGCAATACTTCATTAAATAACAAATCTGAGATTAAATGTTTAGTGTTGAACCTATGTGAGTCGGTGCATTATCAGTTATAAATCTATAATCAATTCGTTTCATTTTAAGGCGACACGTGTATCAAGTTTTCGAGGATATAACAGGATACTGAAATGCTCTTTTTCTCCCTTTTTTTTTTTGTGTATCCACTTAACGTAACGTCAAAGAAGTTAAGTAGCTTTAACACTTAGAATCGAAATCCCGTTGCGAACTACTCTTGTCAGCAGTTTACCACAAATTCATAAACTGTTGAGCAAAAAGAAATTTATGTCTTTGACTATTAAATGGCAACTTCAATGCAATAAAATTCGTTTCCACGGTTAAAATTTAAGTACGACGACGTTTAATGAAAATATTTGCGATCAACTGATATCTGTTTTGACAGATCTTTCTTAAAGGAGACAGAAGCATAATGCAAGATATTCGTGGTCAAGTCACTTAACACGCCGCTTTGACTCTCAAGGCGAGAAAGAAAACATTTTGATTTGTATTTCTCATAGCATTTGTTGATGTAATAAATTTCGATATTAGCAACATCTGGACAGTATTTTGACATAATCGATACTTGAAACTTAAAAATAGTTTACAAATGCAATTTCAAATTTTTTACAAATATTATTTCAAAGAGAGATAAAAACCAATATTGCCAACATAATTTGATGACTCTTATAATGTTGGGTTGGGGAGTGCTTTTGAAAACATCGACTTCGTGCAATTTAAGTCAGCCAGGGAGAGCTCATCGTTTTCTTCTCAAATTCATGAAATACTCGTAAATTTACAGCATTCGTGCAGTTTCCAATACTAAGCTTAATTTATTTTAAATAATTATTGGTACCAAAGTGGGCTGGTTCTTATTGTTATGGTATAGCCCCAAGTTAGCCCTAAGAAGTCTTTCGATCAAAAGCGTTTAAACCGTGATCATTGTGTTGTCTTTTTCTTTTTAAATTAGAGTATATCAGTGACTACACTACGATGATTCTGTCTTTTATGTTTGATGACTTTAAAGCGGCGAGATGGTAGAATCGTTTATACATCGAGCAAAGTGCTTAGCAGCATTTCGTCCGTCTTTACGTTCTGTGTTCAAATTCCACTTAGGTCGAGTTTGCTTTTCATCCTTTCGGGGCTGATGAAATAAACACCAGTCAAGTACTGGAGTCGAGATAACAAACCTCCCCACTCCTTAAAAATAACCGGCCTTGCGCCAAAAGCTAAAACAATCATTTTTATGATTCCTGGACGAAATTTAAGTAAGGTTTGGCTGCTATTTCTAGCTACCCAAGTGACCAGTTGAATCTTCCCTCTACGTCTCAGTGCTGACAACTTCAGTGTTCCGTAGCTGACACGGTACAAGCCACATATCCATCAGCCCCTAACTATTCCGTAATCCATTACCGCCGACCAAATGTAATCTAAAATTCAAGTAATATACATTCCAGATAAGAAAATTAATTGCCCTTAATTATAAACTTTGTCGCTTTACTTTGTAGCTGCTTCCGTTATTTCTCCCACAGGAAGCGCGAAACGTGGTTACTCAAAGCACTGTATTACGTCTCTTTATGGTCTAAGCTACAAATAAATAAAGCCAGAGCTGAATGGTTAAAAGCTAGTTTCGCAAACAAGTCTTTCATTATTCGATTCTCACAGCATGCAGCAAGAGTCTTCTGCCAAATTTCCGTGCAGATTAATGCATTGTCAATGGCATTTGATAGACAGAAACTGCTGAAACACCATGTCTATCTATCTATCTATCTATCTATCTATATATAGATAGATAGATAGATAGATAGATAGATACGGAAACTGAAAGAAACGCGTCCTATATATGTGTGTGTGTGTGT
>NC_068995.1:53577695-53578841 GCF_001194135.2 Octopus bimaculoides | reverse complement strand
CTCTCTCTCTCTCTCTCTCTCTCTCTCTCTCTCTCTCTCTCTCTCTCTCTCTCAGTCTGTGTGTGCACGCGCGAGCGTGTGTGTGTTTGTGTATGTGTACATACACATACAGATTTATATATATATACGTATATGCATATATATATATATATACACACATATCTATATATATCAAGAGAAAAAGCCGACAAATTTACAGCAGTAAACAATGTATCAGTCCATCTTTGAGACGCTAATCCTCCGGCAAGATTAGAATTCTATCTACAAGAAAATGTTTAATCAGTCATAACCGCTTTGTAAACTGGACATAAATCCTGGTCTCGTGAGACCTAAAGAAAAAGGATTAAACTGAACAAAGGAGAATATTTCAGTTCAATTTGTTTGATCATATGACCAGAAGTTTTCATTTCAAAACAAGTATTCCCAATTGAACATTGATAACTCGTTTCTATTTCTCTCTATTAATAATTTTTAGTTTTTCGTTTAATATGACGTCAACATATGTAAACGCAATCATTAATTGAGACATTCAAAATGTCGGACATTGCAACTCGCTTATCATAAATTTAACAGTATCGCTTTATTCAAGCCTGTATGTGTGTGTATATATATGTGTGTGTATATATATGTGTGTGTGTGTGTGTGTGTGTAGCTGGTGAGAGTGATTCTGCGTGTGTGCGTGTGTGCGTATCTGTATATGTAAGTGAAAAGAATGCAAGTTATAAAGATTAATAATGCAGTTTGATGGTTAACACTATTAGCTGGTATTTCAATGATAAGGTTCTTCAAGAACCCTACTGAGAGCTGATTTTGCCGCTAGATTTTTTCTACTGATTTCTCTCCAAAGCAGAAAAATCAGTTATCAACAACTGTCCTCCGTAAATTCCCTGAAGAAGATGTTCTGACACTGAAATATTTAAATACCAGGTAATAGTTTCTTTTGCCGAACCGCTGATTTACGGGGACGTAAAGACACCAACTTCGGTTGTCAGGCGATGGTGGTGGGCAAACACAAACACACACAAACAAATATATATATATATATATATATATAAAGTTATTAATATTTCTAAGTCTCTCTAAAGGAGACTACGGCAGCGGTACTGGAAATTAATAGTTATCGCCAAGCCAACATGGCAGTCCCAA
>NC_068995.1:53576691-53577542 GCF_001194135.2 Octopus bimaculoides | reverse complement strand
ATATGTATATATAAAAATATAAAAAGGGTTTTGTATGATCGTATGCATGTATGTATATATATATATGCATGTGCATATATGATTATGAATGCATGTTTGCTTGCAAGCAGGAATGAATATACACAGAGATAGTGCGAGAAATAGATGCAGATTTTTGCTTTTCCTCCAATTCGTCCTTTCCCAACATTCACACAGCGATAGACCGGACTAAATAAATAGTGAAATAACTTTAAATCATTTAATAACTTTTAAACATGTATGAGAAAAATCGAAAGTTATAAAATTTTGAAATGTGAAAATGCTATGATTTCTTCTCCTTACTGTAATGAGGAAAATATTTCGTCCATTTCTTTAAAATTATAATTTCTAGACTGGCGGAAGGAAGTGACAAAGAGGTGATTCTAAGTTTAAAGATAGAGACAGTAAATGGGAAAGAGATTTGACCTCAGTGAATAAAAGATGCAGAAAGTGTGCTGTGAATTTTATGGCAAAGTCGATGTTAAAAAATAAACAATCAGATCGACATTTTTTTTTATAAAAAATATATTGAAATTGGAATTCTAAAGATATATTTTTTTACGATCACTTTAAATTGATCTGTAACGTTGTTAAAAAATTTGGGTTACATATATAGTTATACTTATACTAGAATCATTATATATGTAATTGGTATCGTTATATATAGCGTTTTTTTTGCATATCAATAATATTGCTTCTTTTATTCCTGTTGCTATTGTTACTGGTGCTACAGCTTACTATTGTTGCTCTCGCTATTATTCCTGTTGTGTTGCTATTCTTCTTCCTGTTGTTGCTATTCTTCTTCATGTTGTTGCTGCTCTGATGTTTCTGCT
>NC_068995.1:53565682-53574346 GCF_001194135.2 Octopus bimaculoides | reverse complement strand
TCTCTCTCTCTCTCTCTCTCTCTCTCTCTCTCTCTCTCTATCTCTATCTCTCTCTTTCACTCTCTTGCTTACGTCACTTTAACGCCTCCGGAGAGGTGGAGGAGAACACATAAAAAAGTATAAACGTCACAAAGTTTGATTTTATTTCGTTTTCTTTTCGTTTCCTCCTCCACTTTTAGAGAAAAACTCCCTTAGATTTTGAGCTTATCTATGTAAAAATCGCTGTTGTTAACAATGTTTGATATTGCTTATTGCCAGGTTCCAGCCGCGACCATCCTGTCCGTTTGTGTAGATATAATGCTATGTATAGGATCCTCGTAAGGTAAACTCTGATGGGAATTTGGCTGCTACTTCTAGCAGGTTGAGCGGTTACAGAGACACCCTCTAATAACCTGAATCAATGTTGTTGCTTTTGTTGTAACCCCTGCTGCCGTTTACTGTTGTCTCTGTTTAATGATGATGATGATGGTGATGATGATGATAACATTAATGATGGTGATGGTGTTGATAATGATGACGATGACGATGAGTTTGATGAATATAGTGTAGGTGATGAGGAGGAGGGGCAGTAGAAGGAGGAGGACGACGACGACGACGATGACCAATGATGATGATGATGGGGGGTATGGTGGTGGTGGTCGTGGTGGTATGGTGGTGGTGATGGTGGTGATATTGAATAGTACGATGATAATGACGGTGGTGATAATAATGATGATGATGATGACTATGATGACGATGATGGTGACGACGTCGACGACGATGATACTGATGGTGACGACGTCGACGATTATGAAGATAACGAAGAGGAGGGGACGACGACGACTAGGACGACGATGATGCTGATGATGGCGATAGTGATGATGATGCTAGCTATTACTACCACTACTACCACCGCTACTACTACTACTGCTACTGTTTGCTGTTACTGCTTGCCTCTTGTTTTTCCTTCAATTTGCTTTCGTTAGTTTCAATTAGAATAATTGCTAATACGACATTTTTTAATGAAGTGGCAGATTTACAGAGTGGCGACTTTAAACGCTTTGCATTCTTTTCTTCATTGTTGTTGTTGCTGCTGATAATGATGGTGAAGATGATGATGATGCAGAAGAGGAGGAGGAAGAGGATGGTTCTTTCTTCTTCTTCTTCTTGTTTGTTGTTGTTTTATGCGATATTCTTGCATCTTTCTATGATCTTCTTTCAAAGATATTATTTTCGGACTAAAGCCTCGTTGATAGCAATTTCTTTCGTTTTTGATTTGTTTTCTTCCGTTCGTCGTTTTTTTTAATATATTTTTGTTACTTTCGATTGCTATGTGTTCTTTTTACTTTCTTTTTTACGCACGTTTAATTTTTATTATTATTATTTTTTTTGTCATAATTTCTTCTTCACTAAATTTACTATTTTCCTTTTTGTTTTTCTTTTGGCTACGTGAAGCTTGTCTTTTTTGTTTGTTTGTTTGTTTGTTTGTTTGCTTTTAGTTTTTTTCTCTAACTAAATTTATTTTTTGATTCTTTTATTTTTCACTAAAGTTGTCTGCTTTCCTCAAAAGAATATTTTATCTTATGAAATAATTTTTTTTCTTGCTAAGACACACAAATAGAATACTAAGAACAAGTTCAAATCGAATAAGCAACAGTACTCTCTCTTCTTTCTTTCTTTCTTTCTTTCTTTCTCATTTTCTCTGTCTTTTCTCCTTCTTAGATTTGCTCGCTACTCTCTAAAAAGCTTTTTTTTTCAATATTGCTAAGGATCGGCATACTAGCGAGATATTAGGGAATTTTTTTTTTAATTTTGTGCTTTTTTTTAATTCTCTTTTTCCAGTTTAATAGACTGCCTTTCATATAAATTGTGTAACTCTAAAAAGAAAATAAACAACGATCGTGTGAGAACAATAACAATAAAAAAAAAATAATAACAACGATGATATAAAAGATTTATTTTTCTCTAAATGATCAAAACGGCCTCTGTATTTAGTGCAGCCATGGCTACATGGATAAGAAGCTTGTTTTGCAGCCACGTGGTTTCCGAGGTCGATTCTACAGGAATGTACTTGGACAAGTCATTTCTTTTGTAAGGTCTGGTTCACCAGTATTTGATGAGTGGAATTTGGAAGAGGGTAATGTATGGTAGCCCGTAGGAGTCTGTGGAAGCTGGTGGCTGTTGGGTAAGAAGTTTGCTTACCAGCCACAAGTTTCCGTATTCAATTGCACTGCATGACACCATGAGCAAGTATCTCTTAATATAGCCTCGGTTCAACTAAAGCCTTGTGAGTGGATTTGGTTGATGGAAAGTGAAAGAAACCCGTCGTATACATGCATATATATAGCCTCGGTTCCACTTGAGTCTTTTGAGAGGAATTGGTAGACGGAAATTGACAGTTCGTTCTGTATATATGCGTGTGTGGTGTGTCTTTCAATTTGTCCCTCACCACCGGTTGAAAAGGGGTGATGGGTGTCAACCACGAACACACCTGCATATATATATATATATACACGGAGGTGTGGTTGTGTGTTAAGAAGCTTGCTTCCCAAGTAAATAAAGGATTATCTTATTAACTTTATTAGCTTACTGCTGTTCCTGCCATAAGATGCAGTGGACTCATATTTGAGTGTCTGAGAAACACTTTATAGCTTCATCGGATGCAATTTATAAATCGCACCTCATATTCGAGGCTCCATAAAGCAGAAACAGCTGTAAGCCAATGAAGTTCATAAGATAATCGTTTATTCCTGTGTCATCTATTACCAGTTTCTACTCGACTAACACTTCATTCTGAAACACAAGTATATTGAGTTCTACACAAGGTCATTAGTCTTACAATGCCTAAGCAATGTATATAGATGTGTGTACGTGTGTGTGTGTGTGTGTGTGTGTGTGTGTGTGTGTGTGTGTGTGTGTGTGTGTGTGTGTGTGTGTGTGTGTGTGTGTGTATAGGGTATGTGTAAATTGTCGCCATTTTATATTTTCAGATTTCGTGCATGCACACTGTTTCTTTTGGATTCTGTCGACTAAGCAGTATAGCAGGGCACCGTCTGTGAGAAAAACAGCACCTTGACGCAATTCACTCTGCCAGAAATTTGTAAACGACATGCTGTACTGCTTGGCATTCGCGCCGGAAGCTCCATTGCGAACATTTTGGTGTGTTTGGGTGTCAGTTTGAAAACGTGCACCGTGAGGAATAAAAATTGAACATCCAGTTAACATCACGAGATTGTTTTATCAATAATTACGATCGTTTTGACCCATAATGCGTCGGTCTCCCGTGGGTGAGACTCTGTACAACTAGTTGTGGTGCAATATTCGGTGCAAATGTGCCTCGTCAGGTGACTTATCAAAAGGTACCTCGCTTTTTAATCTCTGTTTCGCTTATTTCGCTTATATTTATACTTAAACGGGAATAAGGAACTGAATTGTAACGTGATTTGGTTCATCCATGAAAAATATAGGTGCAACCATATCAAGCAATAAAAGGTTGATTTTTTTGTTACATAATAATCACGGCTATTGAAACTGGTTCTCTAAGTAATAAAGTGAAGAAAAATGAAAGAAGAATTAGTATATTAGCAAATACTAAAATACGTTATCCTACATAAATTCCGTTAATATAAGCATATAAAAATTAATTCAAGATCTAATTAGTAATTAATGATGAAATTGTCAGAGCTATTATTATTTAAGTTATTAATTTAATTTACTAACATATTTGTTGCTAATTATTATGTATAAAATTGTAATTACTGTGGTTTGTTTACAATTAATATATTCAATAACCTATAATGTATTAAATATAAAAATCGGCGTAAATTTTCCAATTAAGAATTAAAATTAACATAGTGAGTGTAACTAAGATATGGTACTAACAATTCAATTCAAATTGACTTAATTTTGTATGATTAAATTAACATGATATCAACATCGACTCTCAACAATAATACTCCAGGTAAGATCATTATACCGGCTTATAATATAGGGATTTCTTTCGGGTCTTGTGGGTACATGTTAGTCTTAATTCATCGAACTTGATCATAAGGCTTTTTCCCTTAATGAAACATCTCGAAAAATTCCATGCAACACTGGCAACAACTGTAGCGACCACCGGTATAGATAGATAGATAGATAGATAGATAGATAGATAGATAGATAGATAGATAGATAGATAGATAGATAGATGCACGCATAAATTTACACATGTATATGCATGCAGGAATACATGCATGCTGGTATGCTCGGTGCATAGCAGGATTGAATTGCGCAGTTCATTTACGGCCGTTTATATTCTCAGATGGAGTAACTGTTAAGTTCGTTTTCCATCTTTTTCGTATCAGGTAAATAGTATTCAAGTGCTGGAGCTGATTACATCAGCAACAACTAACCTTAAGCCTGTAAGCACCAAGCGTTTGTATTGATTGTGAACTATAAGAAAAGCTTTGTATCTAACCTTAAATGTTGAGTAATCTAATTAAATCCGAGGTAAGAGTAGACTGTAGGAAAACTCTAAATAATATTAGCAATAATATTAGGAACACCGCCAACATACGACAGTGGAACAATCATGATGATTTCATTAGATGATTCAGTAGTATCGGTAAGTACATCATTAGATTTACTCAACTCGACATTAATGATTATTATCTCTCTAAACTTAAAGCCCTACTAATCAGTGCCCTGTAATTTGCAAAGTACAGCAATCAAATAGATTATAGAGATATAGATATAAGGATTCAGGTTAGAAAACTCCACAACACGATAAGAACTTCTCCTGGATCAAAACATCTAACCCAACATATTGCTTTGATATAAATGTCGTATGTTTCGTGTCATATGTCAGTGCAGATGTAAGCGATAATATAGGATTACACATCTTGGGTGTAATTACTCAGAAATTTATTACAATAGAATTTGGCCTTTAACAACTAGATTATGGAAAACCATCCAGAAGTCCCAATGAATAATTCTTGCATTAATGTAACGCCATATACTGCAAACTGCCCCCATAGCTCATCAGAAAAATTTTCAATCTCTTCTACAGAAATATTCGATAACGCCTAACTATCAAACAAATTTGAAGAGAAAACCATCGACTTACTTCACTCCACTACCTTAAGATACAGTAATATCATATGGTTTACACACTCGATATTACATATAATGTAACAACAGACAATTTGACTTCCACAAACAAGTACTTTTATATCATAAATATTAATATTTGAAGTGTTTAACTAACACGACTAAATATTAACTTTCAGTTGCCTCATGGATATGAAATATATAACGTAATATACGTAATATACGGTCAATTTTGTCTTTTAACCTATCGGGGTCGATAAAAGAAGTGCCACTTGGGTATTAGGGTCGATGTAATCAACTTCCTACTCCCCTTAAAATTCCTGGTCTTTGCCCAAAATTCGAAAGAATTATGATGACTATTATTACTCTCACCTACTTTAGAATTTCTTTTTTCTGATTTAACATACCTAATTCTTTTATTCTGTTTTCGGCTATTTAGACATTTTGGTAAACCAAATCTCATTTTAGAAATCGAAGGAATAATAGCTACACTGAGCAATGAATCTAATCATAGGAACTGCTGCGACGCAACGCAAAGTTGACTATCGAAACACGACAGAATGTGATGAATTACAATTAGCTCTTAGAACTCACACAAAGACATATACACACCACATGTATACACATAAACAAGTCGGCAAATTATACACATATGCATACACACACATACACACACCGCTGTATGCTTGTGTGTGTGTGCGTGTGTGTGCGTGTGTGTGCGTGTGTGTGCGTGTGTGTCATGCTATATATGTATAAGTTATATGTATGTTTACATATATATATATATATATATATATATATATATATATATATATATATATATATATATATATATATATATACATACATATATGTTTACATGCACACGCACCCACATATGTGCATAACTGGTGTATCGCATTTCAAGCATATATATATAAATGTATATACATGTATATATACAGGTTATGTGTGTGTGTGTGAATGTGTGTGTGTGTGTGTGTGTGTATGTGTGCGCGTTTGCGTTCGTGTATGTGCATTGCGCGCGCGCGCGTGTTTCTACGAATATACAAATATTTTGGCGATGAATAATGGATAACAGCTTTTATTTCAGCAGTGTTAATTTAAGCTACACATAGAACACAGCTACATTACGTACTTCACGTTTCTTATAAAAATCTTATCGGTATAAGATTTAAACTAAAACTGCGGTATTAATATAAATAACAGTCATAAATCACAACACCCGAGTTGGATGCTGACAGCTACGATTTTAACCCGCAAGGAGAATATATACATGATAAAGGAATTACAGTTACGGAATATTGTACAGAAATGTAAGCGTTCTATGTAGTGGTCATATCATATATCATACAAATATCATTCTGTATAATAAGCTAATGTATGATGTATGTTTTTGCCGAGCTTACATTCAATATGCATTCGTATAGTAAGCTGTTTGGTAAACAAGCTTGCACGAAGTTTCACTTAATTTTATATTGTTTAAATATGTCAGATATACATTTGGTTTGGTACAGAACGGATTGTTTACTAATATATATGTATATGCTATCTGGTAGCTCTACATCTTTTTGAAGATGTAACTTCAGGTATAAAGTTTTAGACTGATGGGTGAAATAATAATCTCGGTACATATGTAGTGTGTCGTCTGATTTTATTTACTGAAGAAGTTTTACTAAAAGTGTTGGTGGAGGTTTTTAGAAACAGACACAAACACACACACAAACAAACATTCACACACACATACACACACATGCTCACACATATACATACATACATACATACATACATACATACATACATACATACACGCCGTGCAAAAGTTAATTTAATCGCTCTTCATCGAACTCAACTGGACGGCCAGAACGAGGTGCGTCTTTGAGGTTAAAATTTCCATTTTTTGAACTTGGCATACCAATCACGAGCGGTTGTTTCATTCATGGCACCCTCTCCATACACATCACAAACGTTGCGAGCAGCTTTTGCGGCCTTAGAACTTTGATTAAAGGCAAAAAGAAGGAGGTGTGGAATATGCTCGTTTTTCTTAACTTGACATTCCATTTTAATGATCTGGAAATAAACAAAAATTAACTAAAATTAACTAGAAAAAAACAAAATTGGACTCAAAAATAGAATTCTCGAAAAAATAGATTCCAAAAATGCAATAAATTCCAAAATTTAGTTGCCAACCCAATATATACATATATAAGTATGTACATGTATGTATATGCATACATGCCCACACCCCAACACCACCACATCACACACCACCACATCACAACACAACGTACCAAACATCGCCACACCATGCCATCACAAAACACACCACACTTCACCACACGACAAATGTAAATAATTCTTCACCTCTTAAATATAGAACAGTAGGCTTTAATGTAATTTCAGTGGGATTTAGCTGCTATTTCTAATAGAGAATTGAGAAGCAAGAACAGAAAACTTTAATGCGCTCAAAACTTGAATTTTAAACAGAATTCTATAACATTACGCTCAACACTTTGACAAGAAAATCTTCAACATCACCACGAACTCAAACAGACAAGACCAAGACAAATTAGATAATTTTTTAAAAAGAACCACGAATATTGAGAAAAAACGAGGAGTGTGATGAAACCATCAATCATTTTGTTTTTGTTTTTTTTTTCCCTGGCTTCCTAGTCCTTGTCAGAAATAGGTTGTATAAGAAAAAAATTATGATTTAATTCACTGGAGACGATGTCAGCATTTAGCAATACGAACAGAAAATGGTCGTAAAAATGCATATCTGAAAAAAAGATCTCTGAGAATAACAAAGGTATCACACGTTTGGAGCATGACGAATTCACGCAGTGAATAAGACATAAAATAAAAAAAACTTGCCTTGGAAAAATTGCGAATGATCACCAGAACGAAATAAATGTTGCCCAATCCTATATATCAAGCGAAGAGTCTTGCTGTTGTTGACGTTTCTGCCCATTACGTCGCGTGGGTTTTGTTGTGCTGTGTATAAATATCCTTTGCATAAGATAATTTGCACCTACGCATACAAATGCATGTAATGTGTTGGATCAGCTGTATTCTATTAAAATGAATATAGAAAAACATTTCCTGCAGACCAACGGTGGGATAAGTTGTCGAAGCTCATTGGCAGGATTTGAACTCGTCATTAATCAACGAAATTATTTACTGCTCAGTACCTTACCATCTGTGTCAACCTAACAGACCCGATAATAATATCAGATTAATTTTATTAAGATACTAGTAATAATAATGGTTTCAACTTTTGGCACAAGGCCAGTAATCTTAGGGATTAGTGGTTCGTTACCTGGTTATATATTTTGATTTAAAACTACAGTTTTCGAAATAACTAACGATTGAAGTTCCTTATTTACATTATTTACATTTGACGGATATTTGTCCTCATCTTGTTTGTTGTTAACACAACGTTTCGGCTGATATACCCTCCAGCCTTCATCAGGTGTCTTGGGGAAATTTCGAACCTGCGTTCTCATTCCTAAGGTATTTTACGATGTTGTTGTTATTATTATTATTATTATTATTATTATTATTATTATTATTATTATTATTATTATTATTATT
>NC_068995.1:53561564-53565494 GCF_001194135.2 Octopus bimaculoides | reverse complement strand
ATATATATATATATATATATATATATATATAAAATGTATGTAAGATGTATAAAGATTGGTATAAGAATAAGTAAAAAAGAAAACGTAAAAATATAGCTGGGAGTAGAGATAGGTAGAAAGTGACAGAATCCAAGACTATGAAAGAAACTGTACGGAATTATCCACCAGCTCCTTAGCTTGTTAATCGTTAATTGTCAATCTGGCTAGAATCCTTATTTAGAAAAATCTGCATGACCCTAATAAACGCTTTCTGTTTCCTTCTTTTCTTCATTCTTGACGCTCTGACGAAGCTATAGGGTGGTAGACAAGCCCACATAGTTACAGCAGAAACAGTTGTAAACTAATGAAATTCATGAAAGTCATTTTAGCTTCTTGTTACTGCTTTGTACTGGACTGAGGCTTTTTTCTTAACCATACGTATATACTAAGTTCTATCATCAGGCTATATCGCTATGCCTAAGCGAAATAACAATATATATCACTAATATCGCTAAAAATATTAAAAGGCATGCATATCAGAAATCCTGGGATGTTTTTCGTTTGTTTTGATTTTGTAGCAGTAGTGTGGATAATCTTACTCTCAAATATGCCTACATATTTACCCTTATATAGTGTTAAACAGAAATTATTTAATATTTCATGAGAATATGGAATATGGAATAGACAGTAAATAGTTTGTCACTAATTGAAGACTAATAGGACAGATTTATTGATTCTAGTCCAGAGAAAGATTCTTAGCAAAATGTGAGGCAGCTCGACAATCTCTTAGCTATGTGACGCAACTGGAGAATCTCTATGGCGTCCTTCAATTTGCTAGAAATAGCAGCAAAATCTCGCGCATGCCACAAACCAAGGATGCAGTCGAATATTTAACAGACAGGTGGGCACTCAGCCTGACTCAGTTGTGAACAAGATGAGCATTTGAGTTAGAAGTACAGCCCATGCGACGATCTTCTGTACAATTCTTATTTACCCAAATTTACTAACGAGGCTTGGGTAGACAAGAAGCTTTGGCAAAAGAATTTGTCTACGATGTCAAGCCGGTTGATCGTAGTGGCCAGTTCGATATTGGGTCGCATGTAACTACGGTTCATATAAGGTTGACATGTATTGTAGAAAAGCTGTACTAACAGAATGCAGGTAAGATTGCATACGAATATTTCTATATAAGTATCTAAATTAAATTGAATATACAGTAACATACATAAACCAGAAATTAAACAATACTGCAAACACAGTCTCCACATGCGGCTTAGTAAACTATAAATAAATTTGTACGCTCAGATATAATTGTGAATAAATACAATCGTAAAGAAAAGAAACATCAAGCTGTGAATAATTTTAAATTTAATCGTGACTAAAATTTGTTGAAACTTTTAGAGAACATTATCGTCTGTTTAAGATTAGATATAAATTTACAGTAGCTGGACAAAATCCGCATAGTTATCAGTTTAACTTTCCTTCATCCCCAATCGAAATTAACCAGTTTAAACTAGAGTTACCACCGTAACAGATGCATGCTTGATCGATATGTATAATCTTAACCTAAACGATGCTATTTTAGGCAAACGTCTGTAGGCTATCAATCATCTAGAGATAAACTTAAATCCAAACATCTTAATGGACAGGCTGAAGGATTATTAAATGTGAAATGAGTTATATAACTAAATTATCTGAATCTACACAGAATATCTCAAATTTTTTTATCGTGATCCTACACCCTCAGGAGACTACTGTCTCTAGGCTTAGGACTCGTAGGTCTAGTTACGCGGGTTTCATTGAGTATAGGAGACTGGTATCAATACATTCCCCTGGATGAGATGCCAGTCCATCTCGGGGTATGAGGAGGAACAACATAATATTTAGTATTTTGCTCAAGAGCAAAAAACAATAACAAAACTAATAACACTGCAGAGTCATGCGATTGAAATCACAAACTTGTGATCGTAAGTGCGACGACCCGACCGCTAAGCCACGAATCTTCGCAAATTTATTATTAACAATTTTGCTATTACTAAATAACGATGCACTCTACAACTTTATAGTCAACCACCAGGTATAAGCAGACGGTAATGTCCATGTAGCTAGTGACAAGTAAGATAAATGTGTTCTTCTGAAGTCAACAACATTTCATTTAAAATTCAAAGCTTGGCTGATCAAACAGATGAATATCGTAATCTCTTTAACACATTATAGGACGGTCAAACCTTAATTCTGTATTCTGTAATCTGGATTACAGCACTGAAGTAACATCTCTAACAAAGAAAATAGCCCGGCAAGTACTTCGTTCAAGATTGCGATAAGAAAATAAAATCAGAATTGATAGCTAATAAAATTAAGAAACGTTGAACACGTTATCACCTCGCCGCACCTCTCTCTCTCTTTCTCTCTCTCTCTCTCTCTCTCTCTCTCTCTCTCTCTCTCTCTCTCTCTCTCTCTCTCTCTCTCTCTCTCTCTCTCTCTCTCTCTCTCTCTTTCTTTCTTTTTCTCTTTTTCACTCACATACACTCCTCCCTGCTTCTCTCTCTCTCTCTCTCCCTCTCTTGAAGGAACGCACAGAAATCTTAGCAACAAATTAAAAATGTTATTTTATCTCTTTACTTGTTTAAGTCATTGCAATGTGGCGGCCATGTTGGGACATTGCTTCCAGTGTAATTTATTTGAAATAAATCGTCTCCAGTACTTATTTTTATAATATCGTTCACTTTTACCGAACTACAAACTTACAAGGACGTGAACAAATCAACACCGGTTGTCTACCTCACTCCCAGTAGTCTTCCAGCACGCCACGTCAGACACCAATCCGCAATTTCTGAGATAACTAGATAGTCGTTGAACTTACAATAGGGTCATCCGTCCTTTTGACAGGTCTTGTTTTTGTCCTGATGGATTTCTAGCAACACTCTTCATCAGGCATGTCTAGCGAAGCTGCCGGTTTAGTCGCTGATGATTCGACCATGCAATAGGTTGAACTGGATTCTATGTTACCGGTAATACTCATCAGAGACCTCACAAATGACCCGACAATATACAATACAGTACGAACACTAAAACATAATACTAATGCTAATAATACTAATACTAAAACATAAAACCAATAAGGTTGACCTTCTTAAGACTGATGAATCAAAAGAATCTGAATCAGGGTCGACGAAGTACCAGGAATCGACCAGCCCCCACCCAAAATTGCAGGACTAACGTTTAGAGTAAAAAGGGTTATTATAGAGCTACGGGATGTGTACCAATCCCGTTCTGTTCTCGAAAAACAGAACGTTGCTCCATAATTCATATGCTACAGATGATATATGGAACTATATAAATCTACAAGACCTTCTTAAGTTTTCAAGGGTTATTAGGTGTACAAAGAATGAAGAAAAGAACAATATTCTAAAAGGTTTTTTTTTCTATCTTTACAATCTTCCTTCTGCGCGGAAGGTCAGTCAAATAAACTCTAAAATTCAAATCAGACAGTGAATACGTACGCACATACATTAATACATACATACATACATACATATATACATACATACATACTAGTATAAGCACACAAGTTGTGTAACCGCAGTCTTACGACCGAAACAAATAGAAACAAAACATACATGTACACATACGCATATATCTATATATACACACACATCAATACACACACATATACACTGACTCATGTGGCATTGTTTGCTATTTTCCGGGGTCACTATACATATACAAACATATGTGTACAATGGTGTACGGATATGTATGTGTGTGTATGTGTGTGTGTTTGTATGCATATAAACATATGCACACCCAGACACCAAACACACGCATATACACACACATAGCGCGTGAGTGTATATGTTTGTGTTTAAGAGTATATATATATAAAAATATATATATATACATACATATATATATATATATATATATATTATTTGTATTATATATGTATAT
>NC_068995.1:53554893-53559087 GCF_001194135.2 Octopus bimaculoides | reverse complement strand
CATCGATATAAATGGTTTAAAAGAGCTCAGTAATTTTAGTAGCTGTCGGGATTGAAGAATTGAAGAGACTGACGTTCCGGGATTTTGTCCTTTATTTAAAGTGAGAAAGTGTGAGAGAGATATAAAAGTGTTGCCGGTTTACATGACAGTTCACCGAACCGACCATACCACGGTCTCACTCTCTTACCTTCGAACAATTCTTTTCTCTTTTCTCTTCGTGACCATTGAGATTGTTCAAACTCTCTTGATTGTCAATTGAATTAAAATTCGTTAATGTAATAACAGCACTTGAAATATGTTGCTGGCAAACAGTTATTGTGGCACAGACTAAAAGTTATTTTACGTACGCACATGCTGGGCATAACAGATTGTTGCAGCACGTTCGCGTAAATAGGATCAGTAACAGAACCGTCAAAACAGAACGGTGTAATCAATTCCTTTCTTGATAATCTGCACCAAACTGTAACTCCTGATAAATTAATACGTAATAATCGGATTCTCGAGTCCCCAGTAGGTGTAACTGTGACGGTTAATTGAGTTATTTAATTTAAGTGTAGTCTCACCACTCCAAACAATCTCGGTCGGGAGATGTGGATCTTCTCCACATGTCACCAAGTGCCACTCGCTTAGCACCAATATTCCGTCCGGATCACCTTCATTAAAAGCATGGACTATCGTCGGGATGTAACATTTCCAGTGACCGCTTCAGCGTGTACTCTAGCCATGCGTTTCTGGTATCCTTTCTTGCTTTGTGAGATTCATTGATGTCCTTTGTCTACAGGAATGATTCATATGGATATTCTGAACAAGATCTATCTCCTTCAAACTTATCTCTGTTTGGAATGATGGTAAGACGCGCGAAAAGATCTATTTGAAACCACCCCCTAAACTATCTCTGCCCTTCAAACTTCCAGTAATACTTGGTATAAATATCCTTTGTTCGAAGCTTAGTCTGGTTGTCTTAATTATGTCTAATCGGTTAAATCAAAAAAGAAATTAAAATTAACGAGTTATCAGCTGATATAGTGTCTATACATTTTGGTGGGGGAGGACACCGTTATATGATGAGTTTTGCACAAGTTTTATCTACCAAATTATCTATCACAATGCTCCGATCGATCCCCAGTCTTTGACAGATGACTAAAAGACACTTGGTGATAGTGTCAGGCTGAAGAATCAACTATTTGCTTTTGAAGCAAACAGTTTAACTGCAAAGTCATACCTTGATTACAAATCCATTTGTATACGTATCGGTAACCCTAAACTGAAAACTCAAAACAATATTTATTCTTATTTCCAGGAAGGTATTTTGTGTTTTTGAAACACAGAACACCTTCCCACAAAGCCTAATGTGCCATACGTTCTTCGATTCAGTCTTGTTATGCTTACCTGAGTTCCTGAGAGTTTTCACCTAAGTTCAGATTAATTGTCAGTTTTTCTGGGAAACTCGATGTCACAGTCGTAGCAACGTTGATTAAACAATCATTCTGTTGTGATTTGTGTCTCTCGTTGCTTTTTGTGGTCTTCCAAAATGTCAGAGTTTTTTATTGATGGAGGGGGGTGTTTCTTTTTCTTTCTCTTTTCTATGATCAGGTTTTGTTTCAGATGCAGAAGTGTCATAATACTTTCTCGATTTATCATTTCCAAGAAACATTTCAATTACATGTTGGAATGTATACATAGATTCCAAGAAAAATATTGGCGAGCAGCTTGTTCGGCTGACATTTATAATCGTTCTCAAAGAATACAATTTTTCTTTTTTTCTCTTTTTTAGTTGTTATCAAATATGTCACATTTTGTGTCATCCCACTATCAGGTCAAACATTTCTAAGATATTGTTTCTAACAGACTTTATATATTGTACATTTGACATTGTACAGGTTCCAGCAAGTTGTCTGTTTCTTTCTACATCAATGGTTTCCTAACATTTTTGAGTTCACAGAACACAGGCAAAATAATGTTAACTTTTCAGCTTTTGCAAGCAAGATTGTCTAACATAGCTGCCAAAAGAATGGACGTTTTTTTTTTTTTTTCACCGTTGCTATTTGAAATATGAAATACATAAATTTATGGATATATTATCTGAACGAAAATATCACACCTGAGCCATACTACTTGCGAACAACTGTTTTACGTGTTACATTTGCAGAGCCAATTACAATTTTCGTTCATTTAAAGTGGTTTTGTGCATGTTTAAAACTAATAATATTTTATCATAATTTCTTCTATGTCAAACGCTTCTATTTTTTTTTAATAACACACATACATCTCAATATTATTACTTATTCAGCTGCTAGTTGATGATGTTTCATAGAGTAATATCTCTCCCCCAAGCTTAAGACATCGTTGTTTCTTTTTAAGATCAGCACATCCATTAATACTTATTAATACATTGCTCCATTATATTCCAACGATATAATGACTTCGTCTTTCATCAAAGTGCAAATAAGGGTTACCATATATTCATATAAACTTCGTAGGAGAACTAATACACGTATGCCACACATACGCATGAAAGCACTTTAAACACACACAAACATGTGTGTGTTTGTGTGTTTGTGTGTGTATGTGCGTGAGGCGAGTATGTATGTATATATATATTCACGTATTCTACACATGTGGTTAGCTGGACACTGCATAAGACCTACCGATGAAATTGCTAACAAACTAATGCTCTGGCAACCAGCGGGAAGAAGAAGAAGCAGGAGAGGAAGGAGGAAGACGACCTATATCGACAACTTGCTGGAGGATTCTGGCATTGTAGGGGTACAGGAGCTGAGGACCATTATGCAAGATCGATATGAGTGGGGGAAACGTGTGAAAACAGTCTTGGGGCGTCATAAGGCCAGTTACTCGGTTTCCATTTAACCGAGATCAAATTCTTCTGGAATGGGCACCGGTCTGCTGTTGGGTTCAAAGCCAGCAATTTTGAGGGAACAAGACGAGTCAATTACACCCACCCTAGTGCTCAACTAGTACTTATTTTTTCGACCCCCGAATGGTTGAAAAAGTGTAGCTGACCTCGGCGAGATTTTGAACTCAGAAACTAAAGAGCCAGAAGAAATACTTGTTAGCATTTTTGTCCGACGTGCTAACGATTTTTCCAGATTGCGGCCTTTCGCGAACATATTGCTTTCAATAATTACAGATCCACTATGATTGCCGAGTATTTCACTTTTATATAGATGATGTCATCAGCGGGACTTCATATTTGGGGACACCAAGCATTTTCAGTGTTTTAATGAGATACCATATCAAAGCAAACCCATCATCACGTCCTTAATTCTTACCACGAGAAATTTCCCATGACTTGTTTTGTTAATCGAGAAATATTCTTTTTAACGTAGGGTATATTTCTCTGATCCTCTTCCGCGCAACAAAAAGAGCTCACTCATTATATATGCAATTATGTAAATATGCAATCGTTTTCTTTATATTTGTGAAGACCTGTCTTTTAATCTCTACATCTTCGGCTACCTTTCATTTTGCAGAATTGTAGCCTTTCCTTTCACATATCCATTTATATAATTTACTATGATGTACGATTTGTCCATATTGCTCAGATTAAAACTGTTTGACCATATTAACATTTCGTAGTATTAATTATAAACTTCCAACCCTTCAGAATTGTGAGTAAAATTATTACAGTTCTAAGACGATAATCTGTGCTATTTAACAATGTTGTTCAGAATAGCTATTGGCATATTTTAGAAAATACGCCAGCAAAACATAGTTTGATGTTTCCAATGATCACAGGGTAAACCTTCCCTTTAATCTTATCTCTTCTGCTTCAGCAACCTGTTCTGAGAGTTTTTAGTATACATCCTTTGAGTATTAAACCATCACATAATTCTAATACGCCTTTTCCAGAACTTTCTCATATTCCCTTTCCAGTTACCTAACTACAGTTCACCCGTACACCTTTTCTTTGTTCCACTTCCGTTCGTATGTTCCAATTCCCTTCTCTGCCGGGTAAATAACTACTTTGTACTATAATGGACCCACGTGAGAGCATCGTCAATTAAATTATTCAATGTAGATACAAACGCTGACAACCTCTCATCTTTCATAACACTTGCTTAAGCCCTTCACACCATATGTGTATGCATAGAGAGTTACATTGAATGCCGCTTGAATTTCTGAATCCAACATTTTCGCACACACACACACACACACACACAGACACACATATAT
>NC_068995.1:53553600-53554793 GCF_001194135.2 Octopus bimaculoides | reverse complement strand
ATGCTAATATTTATTTAACTATAGGAAAATAAAATTCAAAAAACATCATGATAAATTGTTTCGTAACTTAAAGCATATAAATATAATTTATGTTTGCATTAATACAAAAAATCCTTATATATACACGTCTGCAGCCAACCTCATGCCTTTCCGCCTAAGCTCTGCACATGAACAGGCCTTCAAATGTTCTGCAGCCCATCTCGGTGAGATCACACCCTGCGCCACCCTAGGGTACGCCTTGGAAGAGTTTTAATTGAACAAATTGCCTTATGGTTTTTAAAGCGTGTAGTTATGTTACCGGTAGCATTTGCCGGACTGGTAACCTACCAGGACTTGAAAGGAAAACCACACTGGTTGTGAAGCAGAAGAGATTACGAACACAGTCAAACAGACACACAAACATAAAATTATATATAAGTTTATATACATATTTGTACATGAATATATATATTGGCTCAGTGGTTAAGGTGTTGCACTCACGATTGCGAGATCGTGGGTTCGATTCCCAGACCGGGCGTTGCGTTCTTAAGAAAAGCACTTCGTTTCACGTTGCTCTGCGATCATTTCGTCATCTGACATATGGCACCCGTTGCACCTGTACAGGTAATGTTGATTTGATGGAGGGAGTAAGCCTATATCTACACAAACATTTGATCACTATAAACAAATCATGTGTGTGGTTGTTCGGTAAGAAATTGTCATACCCTCATACGTCGTCTAATGACGGGAGAGTCCCTTATATGTGTGTGTGTATATATATATATATATATATATATATATATATATACGACGAGCTTCTCCACAGTTTCCCTCTCCCTAATTCACTAACAAGGCATTGGTCGGCCTGGAGCTACAATTTAGTGGAAGACACTTGGCCAAGGTGCCACGCAGTGAGAGTGAACCCGGAACCACGTAGTTGCAAAACGAGCTTCTTAATCACACAGCCATATTCCTCTCTAAGCAAGAGACATCGATGTCTGGGAATCCGACAGGTGGCAGCACTGGACAGATATGCTGTTTTTACACCCTTTTTTGTTAACATAAGAGGGAATTTTTTCTCCACAGTAACTGCAGTGAATTTGCCTTCAGCAGTTGAAAGATGTCGCAAACATATTTTAGCGAACCTAAAATTCGCATGTATATATGTGTGTGGGGGGGTCTGTGTACGTATATATATGCTTACATATATATAT
>NC_068995.1:53549433-53553502 GCF_001194135.2 Octopus bimaculoides | reverse complement strand
TATATATATATATATATATATATATATATATATATATATATGGATGCATATATTTATCTATATATGTATATATATATGCGTATATATACACGTATGTATTATGTGTGTGGGTGCATGCATGTATGTATGTATCAGAGAGTACAATTATGTGTGTAGATAGATAGATAGATGCATACATACATACATACATTCATACATACATACATACATACATATATACGTACGTACATACATACATACAAACAGACAGACACAAAACAACTTAGACTTGTTTCCTATTTCAGTAAGCTGCAGTCTCCAATGATAATTCGTACGTATGACTAATTTTATTAAAAACACTTTGTCCATATATTCTAACTCAATAACCATTTAAATCCTAAGCTACAACTGTTCTTATGCATGTATATATACATACATGCATACATACATACACACATACATACATACATACATATATATATATATATATATATATACACACACGCACACACACATACACAAATACGCTACACACGCGCACATAATTACGTATACGTGTGTATGTGTGTGTGTGTGTGTGTGTACTCATCCTCTTAACTAATCTATCACAATATATTGCAGAAACAATACAGCAGACAACTCTACTTAACACTTGTTTGTAATTTCAAAGTCTACAGACGCCGAACGTATGGCAGGAGCTGACATGTATAAAGTCAGTAACGAATTCCCATGGCATTTCAATAATGAAATAGTGGCAATTTATCTCCCTTTATTTACATTTGAAATCCCAAGCGTTTTCCATAAATTGCTTAGGCTTTATGCAAACTTATATTTTGCAATATTAATATTTTTCTCGTTATGCCTAAATCTCTTATGTAGAATAATGCTTATAGTCAATCAAATAGACTCCATTATATTGCTGGTTTTCATTTAACCATCACGATCACTATCAATGGCGAGAAAAAACTTGTTTTATTATAGCTCGTTCTGTACTTCCATATCATCCCTTATCCATATCCAGTAGAGCTATGATTTATTTGATTCACCCGTGATCATACCGTATTTGTGAGGAATAATGTATTATTTCAAGGAGATTTGGTTATTATTTCTAGTAAGCCGAGTGGCCACGTCGAGGGATCACTCATTGGCAGGAAGCCAATTTGTTAGCCTTGCGTCAAAATTTGAAACCACTATTAACTACATCCTTACGTATAATCGTGAGGCGTTAAAAACCATTTTTTATTATCTTCAGTAACCAATTATCTGACGGTGGTAATCGTCGATGCATTTACCACATCCAAATAGGCAGTCGTACGAATATAAGCTTTTGCATACAATCCCATGAAGTATTCAACGAAAACCTGATAACATTCATGCTGAAATACTCTTCGCAATTGCCTCGTTGGACCGCACATTAAATGTTATCGTCATTTTTAAACACATGTACAACAATCCATCGTTATTATTCCAATCTGTTTTATACAAAACTCAAGAGAATCCATTAAAGGAATGTACTTTGGAATTACATTATCAAATAGCAGCTAGAAGCAATATTCTTGGTGACGGTGTATCTATGCATTCCTACCTCCTGAAACATTCAACAAATTCTATATGTTTTAAATCGAAAATGGAGTACTTCACTATTGAACAATAAGCAGGACGAGGTAATGTGATACGTAGACATTATATATGTGTTCATGAAGTAGATGGAGAAATTAGTTTTATTGCTGTTGAAAAACTATTCTAAACGAGAATGGATAGATGTGTTATAAAGTTCGACGGCCAACATAAAACTCAAACATATATAAGTCAGTATGTAAAATATATACACTCATAAAAATCTCACGAAATCTCACATCTTATATTAATATCTATCAAAATAAGTGACGACTTTACAGAATCGTTGGAGTGCTGGAGTGAATACTTATGGTATTTGTTATGAATTTCTGTTCTCTGAGATCGAATCCGATCGATGATGTTAATTTTACTTTCATATTGTAGCCTGAAAGATAAGTTACGTGAAGTTCTAAATAATGATGAAGCGAATCGTCAGCTGCTTCTAACTATACAAATCTAATACGTGCATTGAATTCTCTATCCTCCTTAAATGTGTGTGTGTGTGTCTGTGTCTGTGTCTGTATGTGTGTTTGTGTGTGTCTGTGTGTGTCTGTGTCTGTGTGTGTCATAATGCAGGGAAACGGTTACATAATCAAGTAGCTGCATGCCTGAAGAAATACGTGGCGTGGAAACAATTGTAGTGATTGAAAATAAATTTCCAGCCGTACTCCTTCTTGTTGACTCCAATTTTTTTCAATTATCCATTCACACACGACAGAATCCCAAATGCAAACCTGGAAGTAAGTATAATATTACTACTGGATAACACAGGGTGAAATCTGAAGGTGGACGAGCTTTATACTATGTTCTTAACAGAATATACCATAACAATATATATATATTGTGTGTGTGTATATATATTTATATTAAACATAATTCAGAATATTTCAGCATCACCAGGAACGCAGCATCTAGTAATGGGATGCGAGAAATTTTATAGAATCAAAATTTCAATTATCTACAAAAGATTCTCGAAGGAGTTTGAAGGAGATAGAAGCTTCGAGCCAATGTGCATTTGCTACTGTTTTTGTTGTGTATCGAATATTGTTGTTGTTGTTGTCGTTACTGTTGGTGTTGTTTTGTTGATGTTGATTTATGTGAATTCGTCTGTTGTAATTGTCTCCTGTCTATATAAAACTTTAATAACAATACTTCTGTTTCTACTAAACGAGAGACAACCTAAAACAATAACTAAATTTTTGGAAAATTCAACTGATGAATATGTATATAGGAGGTACGTATATTAAAACACACGCACAAACACACATACGCATACATACACGCATACATACATACATACATACATACATACGTGCATACGTGCATACGTATATACATACATAAATAGACGCATAAAGAGATGGAGAGAGAGAGAGGTACACGCATACAGAGAGGCAATGTTATAGATGCTTATGTCCATATAGTTACACAACACACAAATATGCACGCACGTACACATACACACACATACACACGATGGATATTGCCAGTCTACGTTTAGCGTGTGGATATCTCTCTCTTTCTCTCTCTCTGTGTTTGTGTGTCTGTGTATGCATAGCTTTTTGTGTATGTTTTATATATACACATATATTCTTACATACACACGCGGTCATACGTATGTATAAAGATAAAGAATGAGAGATAAACAGAAACTTTCACATATTGATTTATACATCAATATATCTCACAATATCAGTATATATATATATATATATATGTATATATATACATGTACATGCCCGTGTGTTTTGCTTACATATGTAGCCACATGTGTGTGAATGTTCATATGTGTGTATATGCGTGTGTGTGCTTGTGTGTGTGTATATATGTGTAACTATATATATAGATATATGTATATAAAAGTATGTATATACATGCTTACATACACACCTACATACACACATACATACACACATACATACATACATACATACATACATACATGCATACATACATACATACATGCATACATACATACATACATACATACATACATACATATATGGAATGTGTATCAGCTTTTAACCGTATCGTGTTGAAAATACGTTTGTGTGATTTATTGAAATTTATTGAAATTTTATGTTTAGAACCACAAGTCAGTATTTTTTTATTAGTTGGTGGTCATCAAATATCCAAATATGAACACACGAATAAATATTGTATATATTTCTATATACAGTCATATATGGGTGTATGTGTGTGTTAGTGACACAATGGAAGGAAGTGTATGCGTGTACGTGTGTGCGCATAGCTATGTTTGTATGTGGATTATATTGTCTGTATATGTGTGTGTGTGTGTGTGTGCGTGTGTGTGTGTGTGTGCGTGTGTATGTATATATGTATGTATGTATATGTGCGAATATATATCCCATAAGCACATACATATGCGCATGCATAGATACACACACACACATACACACGTATACACATATATACGTTTGTGTATTTTGTGTGTGTGAGTGTGTGTATTATA
>NC_068995.1:53543740-53549423 GCF_001194135.2 Octopus bimaculoides | reverse complement strand
CACACATACACACGTATACACATATATACGTTTGTGTATTTTGTGTGTGTGAGTGTGTGTATTATATATATATATATATATATATATATATATATAGCTTCGTTTTCGCCATGCACGAAACACGTGTCCCTTGCATTACTACTGAGACTTTCTTTCCGTTGGATATTAATACATTCAAGCTTTTATAGAGTCGTATTTCTCTTCTTTGTCATATGAAATGAGATATTCATATTTCATAGGTCTGCCCGTGCAGTAGCTTACACCTTTGGGGTCTCCGAGTGTATAACGAGTGTTCCTGAAAGGAATCTACTAACGAAGCGGTGAGGGGCGGTATCACTGATCAGACTCAAAAGAAAATCTTTTCCAACTATGAACAACGCAATTATTTTTATACATTGTGTATCAATGGCTACATTATCGAATTTTATTTCAGGTTCATAGGCGCATGCGTGGCTGTGTGGTAAGAAGCTTACTTCCTAACCACATGGTTCCGGGTTCAATCCCACTGCGTGGCACCTTGGGCAAATGTCTTCTATTATAGCTTCGGGCCAACCAAAGCCTTGGAAGTGGATTTGGGAGACGGAAACTGAAAGAAGCCCGGCGAGCTGGCAGAATCGTTAGCACGCCGGGCGAAATGCTTAGCGGTGTTTCGTCTGCCGTTACGTTCTGAGTTCAAATTCCGCTGAGGTCGGCTTTACTTTTCATCCTTTAGGGGTCGATTAAATAAGCAACAGTTACGCACTCGAGTCGATGTAATCAACTTTATCCCTTCGTCTGTCTTTGTTTGTCCCCTCTATGTTTATCCCCTTGTGGACAATAAAGAAATGATTATTACGATGCTAACTTCTGGCACATTCACCATTACTGTGCCTACACAGTGAAATAATTTTACATCCGAAAACCAATTTATAAAGAGAAAATATGTGTTATTTGCTTCATACTTTTTAAGGTTTGCTGGAAGCATTGCAAAACGCAGGCTGTGTAGTCAAGAAGCTAGCTATGCAACAATGTGGCGTTGGGTTCAATTCCACTACACGGCATCTTGGGCAAGTGTCTTTTAAACCTGGACCGACCAATGTCTTGTAAGAGAATTTGGTTAACCCTGCAAGTTTTGAAAGACATTTTATTGTTTTTATTTTCTCTTTGCTTTATATTTTTATTTTTTATTTTTTTATTATTATTATTATTTTTGGGTTTTTTTTTGTTAAATCTAATTTAACAGATTTAGGAAAAAACTCATAAAGACAAACTGAAAATTAAATGTGTTATTGGTAACCTGGTAATTAGCAGGTATAATGAATTATTTAAGAACCAAATTAGCAAGTCAACCAATTAGTTCGGTCTGTATCTGAACGAGTGCTTATTGTTACTATTATTATTATTGCTGTTGTTGTTGTTGTTGTTGCTGTTATTAGTCTGGTTGTTATTGTTCATCGAACAAACAACACATAACCGAGTACACTCAGAAAGTACAGTATTTCATTCGTATATACAGGTATATTTTCATTGTTAATATCTGTTATTTGCATTTTGTTCCATTAGTATTTTAAGCGGATGGCCTTTATTTATATAAGATCTAGGATATTCGTGTGCCACAACTGCACCAACCCAGCAAAGTGAGCGATGTTACAGGTTAAGTTTTATCTAAGTTTGGTATAAAGACAATAGCTCATCAGTGCTAAAACATTTTCTCGTTCTGCAACACATAATCTTTCAGAAAGGATTTTGGCAATGCTTTATGTGTAATTCCGCAATGAGAGATTATAAGCAATTATAAAGACGTAGCATTTTGAAGAATAGTTCAGGCACATAGCTTAGTGGTTAGGCTGTTGGACTCGGGATTGTACGATTGTGGTTTCAATTCCTGGGCTGGGCAATGCTTTGTGTTCTTGAGCAAAACACTTCATTTCACATTACTCCAGTCCAATCAGTTGGAAAACATGGGTAATCCTGCTACGGACTGACGTCCTGTCCAGGGAGGAATATATACGCCAGGAAAACCTGAAAACCGGGAAACCGGGAATCCGGGAAACCGGGAAACCGGGAATCCGGGAAACCGGGAAACCGGGAAACCGGGAAACCGGGAATCCGGGAATCCGGTCCTGTGCTCCTTATGGAGTCGTGTGGACTGGCAAATTTCAAGACTGTGACTGCATATCAAAGTCCGCCTAGAACAGAGGAAGAATGAATGAGCTCCCTTGCAGAGGGAAATGAATTTGTGTGTGTGTGTGTGTGTGTGTGTGTGTGTGCGTGTGTGTGTGTGTTTGTGTGTGTGTTGTTAATCAAGGTGAGTTTGAAATGTTCTCATTAAAAGATATTTTCAATCTCTGTGCAAGGAGGCCATACATGTGATGTAAATGTTACGTCTGGATGACGTTTGTGTGCAGAACGTCAAAAGGAATAAAAGCATTTCATTTGCCTAGAAGTGTCTATGTTTAGGCGTTTAGAATATTTACACTCGGAAAATAAAGTTAATTTTGATGTAAAAGTGAAAAAATGGTTTTAAAATGAACATTCGTTGACAGAGAATGATTTCGAAATAGTTGGGATCTTTTTCTTTTTAGTTGTTTAATTATTGTTTTGTTTAGGGTTCACTTGCCTTATTATTGGTAAAAGCATGTGTTTCTAAATTATTTTCTACAAACCATTCCATTTTTTTTTTTTTTGTATTCAGCAACAATTTTAAATGTTTAAAGCATTCAGTTTTGTTTTAAACAAACACACACACACACATACACACACACAAACACATATATATATAGATATATATATAAGCATGTTTATGTGTGTGTGTGGATATATGTATGTGTGTACATTTGTGTATGTATGTATCTCTACGCTTTCATAAAATCGCTGATTTCGCTGTTGTTCGACTTTTACATAATCAATAGTATGTTTCTGTTAATTTTAAAATGAAATAAATCTTCCAGCAATTTCTGAACTTTTTACGTAAGATATTTTCTTTCTTCGTGATATTATAGTTTTATATTATGAAAAATAAAATATTAAATTAAAATTATTTCTTTCAATCTTTTCGTATCATTGTAAACGTTTTAATATCGTGTTTGCTGAAAAATAGAGAAAAACATCTGTGTTAAAATGTTGATATATACAATTATAAAGAACCAGATTAAAATTACCGTCATTTTTTACATCACTGGTACACAAGCTTTTCATTAATATGAAAGGACTGCACGGAGGCAATTAGAAGATTCTGTGTCGTTTAGCCTCTGGAAAATGTAACAAACATCTGATAATGTTACGACATAAAATCTATTCCTCCAAAAGTGTGTACGCGATTCACTGATAAAAAGGTAACTGGGCGACTGATATTCGTTAAACTTATGTCTCTGTATTCTGTAATATTATATTAGATATAAAAAGATGTAACAGCCTCCTAGTTAATATTCAAAACAAGTGTCAAAATATTGTTTGATAACCATATAAGCAGCTGAAACGAAAGAATTGGAAGAAACAAATTCTTCACATGAGTGCAGTTCCATATAACATCCTGTCTCCAAACTTAAGAAACATCTGTATCAAAGATTGGACACACTCCAAAACAAAACAAAAAAAATGGTAAATCAATTCTTTTACAACGTTTTCTATACCAGCCAAAGAATGACTAGGAATCCAAAATGAAATACAAAATGTAATTATTCTTATTAGTACTGGGGATATGTCAATTTTTGTGAGCTATATAATACGTCTCAAAATAACTGGTACTTATACGTTCCAAACCGATTGTCAAATATGATAAAGACAGTTGCCAACAAAATTGAAGCAAGCTATTCAATCTTTCATTCCGTTATTCGTCCATCAAATACTTTCAAGTGCACACAGCCTCACACAGCTTCTGTGTCATTGGTTTACATAGTAATTTAATTGTGTGATATTCACGTTTTCGGAAGGTGTCGTAGCAGACAATTTTAATATATATATAGCTTTTGTGTCTTGGCGTTGTAGTAAGACAATTTTATTAATAAGTATTGATGCCGAATCTTGGTACTATTGAACAAGATTTTTATGTCGCCATGTTTAAAATAAGCTTTCAAGATCTTAGTAACTTATCAGTGAAAAAAGACCTACCAGCACCCTTCCCCCTATCAATCAGGAAGATTTGTTTATAGCAGAATCGTTAGAGCATCGGACAAAATCCTCTGCAGCGTTTACGTTCCAAGTTCAAATACCGCACAGGTCAACTTTGCCGTTCATGTTTTCAGGGCTGATAAAATAATATAGCAGTCAGGTGCTGAGATCGAAGCAATATTGACGAGTGCCCTTATATATATATATTTATATATATATGTGTGTGTGTGTATGTATGTGTAGATATATATATATATATATATATATATATATATATATATATATATATATATGTATTATGTATGTGTATGTGTGTATACATATATATACACATATAAGAATATATACTGTTTTTAAAAATAAGTAAACTAAATTCTCAGGTGTTACATTTGGTTTTCTGCTTAAATTATCCAAATAAATCGCAGTATTCTGCTCCATCAGAGTAGCCCATGCATGATTATATCAAAGTGGCTTACGTGATTATATCAACATCCATGTTATTATATCGATATCCATGTTATTATATCGACTTCCATGTTATTGATAATTGAAGACGTCATTTAAACTGCCAAGGTTTTGTTTACTAGAGGCCTCAAAATTGATTAGTAGAATTCGATAACATTGAACTGTGTGAATTTGCATTTTTTTTTTTCATCGCTAATGTTGCTAAGCCAGGTAAGTATTGCACTGGTGTTAGCAAATCTTCTTAATCGTGTGGCATTTCCAAATTATCATTAATAGAATTAAGGATGTATTTATTAACTTTCGACATCTCAGGATTTATAAGCGTGCATTTAGGGTTTGCATTCACATTCTCTTAGGGATCTTAGAGTGTTGTATATGATTCTCGTTTGTCAAAACTCCTCACTTTCCCACTGTCATATCTACTTTACGTGTTTTAGCTATTGTTTCTTCTTGGTGTTTAATGTTCACATAGATATTTGCTGAATGTTTGTATGGTATTCTTTATTAAGGGGTTAACGTATGTATCCTTGTCTAAATTTTACAGGTCTTTGTCTTTTCTGAATAATGTGTAGATTCTGTTGGAGTTTTACTGGTCGTTATGTCAGGTTTTAATTCATACTGGAAGGCGTTATTGTATTTATCACTTTCCAGTCATTTGATCGTAGTAAACCGTTTCGGGTTTTTATTGCGAATGTGTCATTTATTGGGGTTACGAGGTTGTTCTCGTAAAAGTATGCTTTCCACCTCATTCTTTTAATGACTGCTCTCAGATTACTGATGAGCCGTTTTAAGTAGATCTTGTTCGGTGACAAAGAGAGGTTTGCTTTTTTCATGTCCAAACTATCTTTCATGTACTACTGAATGTACTCAAGAGACACACGACGTGTTATAGTGGTGCGTTTGCGAGTGGGTTTACCATCGTGAGAACACTATGATCAAAGTACAAAAGAACTAAATGCGTACATAGACTAGATACTACTTATCTTGTGTTGTATATTTGCGCTTATGTGTTTACATGCGTGTGTGAGTGTATAAATTAAATACATATTTGTACAATCACACACATGCACACACGTCTATCTAGCAATGTATAATATATATGCGTATGCATATGTATATATATATATAT
>NC_068995.1:53541409-53543582 GCF_001194135.2 Octopus bimaculoides | reverse complement strand
TAACTACAAGCTATTATATATATATATGTGTGGTGTGTGTGTGTGTGTGTGTGTGTGTGTATGTATGTATGTATATGCCTTTTGAGAGACTGACCGTTATATTGCTATTCTCCAGTCTCGTTCGTCTATACATTTTCCGCTTTCTCTCTCTCTTTCTTTATCTCTCTCTCTTACTCTCTCTCTCGTGATCGAGTTTTGCATTTATATAAATTGAGGACCTTCGACTGCTAAAATTTTATTTCCTTCTGAGGATGGGGTAAGTAATAATATACCTTAAATGTGTGTTCTTTCATATACATTTGCCAAGCAACAATTTACTCCATGTATTTCAAGTTATAGTATTCAGGTCATTTCCTTGAACCTGAAACTACAACATAAAACAAGACAAGAAAATGAAGTTTCCCGTCCCTTAAAATGAAGTCATTCCTGTTCTGAGTAACCCCTTCCTTGAGGCCACCATTGGCTGCAGGTCCTTTTTAGATCACGAGAACACCATATGAGGTGAGAGTCACCTAACTGACCATTCGCTTTATCCCTAGTGAACTGTGGGGTTGATTTCAGTAACTGAGGCTGAGAGCCCAGTAATAAAAATTAATAGGAGCACTCCGTCGGTTACGACGACGCGGGTCCCAGCTGATCCGATCAATGGAACAGCTTGCTCGTGAAATTAACGTGCAAATGGTTGAGCACTCCACAGACACGTGTATCCTTAATGTAGCTCTGAGGTAGATTCAGCATGACACAGAGTGTGACAAGGCTGGCCCTTTGAATTACTGGTACTACTCATTTTTGCCAGCTGGCTTTGGTTACATTGGTGGTAACAGTTACATTTACATTAAACTCGATGAAGATCCTTATACAGTTCTACATAAATCTATCCATGATGGGGTGGTCGATCATATGGTTATTGCCAAAGCATTTTATCTCTGCAAACTCGAACTGTAGTGGAGGATATACGCTCCATGTAAGTGTACAAAATAGTCACATGAGACCTGCGACTCCAGCCACATCAAAGACCCCGTAGAAATATAAAACAGCAGAAGGTCACCTTCCCTTTTCACCCATTGTGTGTCATCATGATATAAGCTATTGAACAATTTTATATATATATATATATATATAATAAGGAAGGTTTTTTGCTAATATTTCATTTGTTTCTTGTCTAGAAAAGAAAATATGTCAAATTGTCAAAAAACTCTTATATGTAAATGCGTGTGTGTTTACGTATGTGTTAGTGTGTATGAGTGTGTATACACATATTTATAAATGCATACATACATGTAACGTATACACACGCACACACATACATACATTCATACATACATACATGCATACATACATACATACCTACATACGTACATACATACATACATATGCACATTCACACATGACCTAACGTCTAATAATTTTATTTTCAGCAAAGTTGTTATATTTATTGACAAGTACGGTGTTTACACAATATAGAAACAGTAAACAATAGAATTAATATTGCAAAATTGTGAAATTGTTTTCGGTCTGCTATTATATATATAATTTATCGTCGCTGAAGTTGTTCATACACAGACTCATCCTATAGGACATAACATTAATCAAAAGAGTTATTAATTATTATTCTCCTTCTAAAGAAACAAAGAAAAAATAATAAAAATAAAACAACTAATAACTAAAGATTTATTTAATTATTTCATAGAGGAATCGAAAACAATGTGCTTCCTTGTTGTTCGTTTTCGTCTTTCGCTTCTTTTTCTATAATATGTGAGATGTTTCAGCATTTCAGATGGTCACATCGATAAAGTACCTAGAAACCAGCCAAAAGGTTTATCGATTCCGGCTTTTTTAAACCATTGTCGTGTGCTGCCCCACCACACGTATGGGCACGCACACACACGCACACACACACACACACACATACGCACATACACACACATGTGTATATATGTGTCTGTGTGTAGAGAGAGATAAAGTGAAAGGAGGAGAGAGAGTATGAAAGAGAAAGAGAGATGTTTATGTTTGTATATATATATATATATATATATATATATATATATATATAGAGAGAGAGAGTTATTAATATTTCTAAGTCTCTCTAAAGGAGACTACGGCAGCGGTACTGGAAATTAATAGTTATCGCCAAGCCAACATGGCAGTCCCAAAATTAGGACGAAAGCTGCCG
>NC_068995.1:53539675-53540466 GCF_001194135.2 Octopus bimaculoides | reverse complement strand
TGTGTGTGTGTGTGTGTGTGTGTGTGTGTGTGTGTGTGTGTGTGTGTGTGTGTGTGTGTGTATGTGTGTTTCATGCTCACCTTAAGTACTGCTAGAAAAAAGTAATGCAATACGGCTTGTTATTTGGACCTGTCATCGGGTACTGAGCCAGCAAACCTAAAAAACCTGCCTTCTTGATGAGAAAGTTAACCAAACTCAGTAGAATAAAACATGAACTATTTGTAAAAGGATGGAGAAACCCCATCTTCCGAGTGACGCACTGACTAGTATTATGTTGTCGGGACACAATGATACTCGGGATGATGAACGAGCGAGCTGCATGACTGCTCTGGAAGTAAGGGCTCTTCGAAAATCTTAGCAAATGGTTTGACGTGTCATATAGGTTGTATTTTGTATTCGTATTGATGCCTGCGATCCGATTGGGCGAATGTTTGGCATTATTAGATAAACACTTCACCAAGGGTAAGTTTACGTGAAATGAGAGCAGCATCGCTTTGCTTGAGATTTGCATGTTTAGCTTCGGTAGCATCCATCATTCTGAGATATACAGCATACTCTGTAGCAGTTCAAGATAACGTGTATATATAAAGATAGAGAGAGGGGGGCTGTAAATAGATAGATAGATAGATAGATAGATAGATAGATAGATAGATAGATAGATAGATAGATAGATAGATAGATAGATAGAGGAAAACATACACTTATAGAGAGGTTTATATATAGGTAGATAGATACATATACGCATGTATATATATATGTCTGTGTGTGTATATATATATATATATATATAT
>NC_068995.1:53538659-53538989 GCF_001194135.2 Octopus bimaculoides | reverse complement strand
GTATGTATGTATGTATGTATTATGTACGTGTGTATGTATATATGTATGTGTGCGTGCATGTATGTATGTATGTGTATGTATGTGTGTATGTATGTAGTGTGTATATATGTATGTATGTATGTATGTATGTATGTATGTAAGTATGTATGTATTATGTATGTCTTTGTGTGTGTGACTGTAAATATGTATGTGTATTAAAGTATACAGTTTCTAACTGGAAATAACGGGACTAATTAAATATTTCTTAAGCAATATTTAATGTTTCTTAATGTTTTATATATAAGTGTGTGTGTGTGTCTGTGTGTGTGTGTGTGTGTGTGTGTGTGTGTG
>NC_068995.1:53538173-53538649 GCF_001194135.2 Octopus bimaculoides | reverse complement strand
TTACATATATAAATATACATGTGTATATGTATGTATGTTTGTATGTATGTGTGTTTACGTATGTATGTATGTATGTATGTATGTTTGTATATAGGTTGGTATGTATGTAGATACAGAGAGAGAAAGAAAGAGGTTTTAGAGTTTGATTAAAGTGTTCTCTAATATGCAAAAAAAGCAGTTTGTTTTCATAGGACATTAAATATCATAAATAACAGTGACAGGGACATGAATGCTATCGAAATGTTACGTTAGAAATATCTAATTAGTCTTGATATTTCGAGATAAAAACTCCTTACAAAGGATTTAAAGAACAAGATGTGTGTATGTATGTATGTATGTATTATGTACGTGTGTATGTATATATGTATGTGTGCGTGCATGTATGTATGTATGTGTATGTATGTGTGTATGTATGTAGTGTGTATATATGTATGTATGTATGTATGTATGTATGTATGTAAGTATGTATGTATTAT
>NC_068995.1:53530795-53533295 GCF_001194135.2 Octopus bimaculoides | reverse complement strand
ATACATACAATCACAGTCAGACAGACAGGCAGACACACAGACAGACAACTAGATAGATAGATAGATAGATAGATAGATAGATAGATAGATAGATAGATAGATACATACATACATACATACATACATACATACATACATACATAGATTGTGTCTAGAAAATTTCGGTCGAGTTTGGTCAATTGGTAAAATAAAAGCCAAATTAGTAATTGTTTTGTATAATTAAAATATTCTCATTAATATAATTAGAACTTAAAAATAGACAATAACTTTCTAACTTTGGTTAGTTGTAATTAATTCAGTTTGTCAATCAATGAATGCAGTCGATGTACGTTTATATGTATGTATAAATATATATATATACTTTTATTTATTTATTTATTTATTTTTTACTTGTTTCAGTCATTTGACTGCGACCATCCTGGAGCATCGCCTTGAAGGATATTAGTCGGAGAAATCGACCTAGGGCTTACTTTTTGGATTCCTGGTACTTATTCTACCGGTATCTATTGCCGAACCGCTAGGCTACGTGGACGTAAGTTATTAGATGATATTGCTACTCTTAACAGTTACATTGGTCGTCAACCTTCGTAATTTCATTAATCATTTAAATGCAAATACAAAATAGACGTGTCTCCAAATTAGTCTTGACAAGACAGAGTGCTTGACTGAAGATGTCGACATAGATACAGACAAACATAGATGGTGCGTATTTATGGCAGCCCTATAAAGCAAGCAGTAAAATTTGTCTGACTATTTATGGCATATGCTGCCAGCTTCACGTGACAAAGTTGCTTTTGCTGTCAATCAAAGAATTGTATTGGTATAGGCAATAAAACGGAAAGCCATTTGAAATTTAATAGAATACCAATTAAAGTCAAAGTTAAGACATATAACATTAAAATTGTGTCTGTACTTTTGTATGAACTAGAAACTGTCACCAGGCCCAAAACGAAAACTACTTCAGAAATTGGAGTCTTTCAAAAGAATACATGCGAACTGTTTAAATAACCGAGTCGCAGTTGCACGAAGAATATTTGTTGACGCCTTAAACCAAGAAATAAATACTGAATCCAGTCTGCTGAAGTGAAAGCTGATTTCCCGATGAATCTTCAGTTAAGGTTTCGGGATCCGAACTCCCATACAGATTCCTCTCTAGAATTTAACTACCTTGTATTAGATTATCAGATAACTTCGTTCGTTTCTTTCTTATATCTGAATTAACGCAAAAAACATTTTTTTCTTATTGTTTTTGTGGTTGTATTCTTCGTCTGCAAATCTTGTTCATTGTTGTTGTTGTTGTTTTTTTAATACAGTAAATAATACAGAAGAATGTAAATAATCTTTTCTACTCTCGGAACAAGGCCCGAAATTTTGGGGGAAGGGGCCAGTCGATTAGATCGACTCCTAGTACTTAATTTATCGACCCTGAAAGGATGAAAGGCAAAGTCGACCTCGGAGGAATTTGAACTCAGAAGATAAAGACAGACGAAATACCGCTAAGTATTTCGCCCGGCGTGCTAACGTTTCTACCAGTCCGCCGCCTTAGAAGAATGTAAATAATGTAAACATAGGGACATAGAAAAGCATGAGATACAATTAAAATAGATGCATCTTCTATATCTAGTCGTAAGCTTTAGTTTCCTATCTTACACGTTATTCTTCAGGCAAAGAGAGACTGTATTAAGTGATTTCGATAATTTTATACACGCTGTAATTATCGCAAAACGAGAAAAACAAAGTGTTTATGCAGTTATGTACATTGTTTACATTATTTACATTTGACAAGTATCCGTCAATATGTAAATAATAGACTGTACATGTATCATTAAGAGAAATGCCTAAGATTAAAACCAAATCGTTCTAAACACTTATAGTGGATTTGAACTTCATATTGCACAGTTTGGAAAGTTGATGCCAAGTTATATATATAACCACTTGGCTAATTGATTTCCAAACTGACAATCACTGTCATACTAATTATAACCAAGACTGAAAATACCAGTAGACAATTTAGTACCTACAGAAGATCTGAATTTGCTTGTAACCATAGAAATAAAATTTTGCATTTCTCGAATGCTCACCTTTAATCAACATATTACAAATATGATTTTTTTTTTTAATATAAATACCGGAAGGCAAATTTCCAGCAGTATAACAATTCGACTAATTGTTAATTAAAGCTTTGTATGTGGAATAACAGCTTGTGTTACTATGCTAGTAGAAAGATAGTTAGAGTAATGAAGTCGGGAGAGATACATATGTTTAGTGAGACTCTGTGGAGGGGAGGGGTCCGTTTGTATGTATGTGTGTGTAGATGGATGGACGTCTATTTATACGCTTACATAAATTTATACATGTGTATGTATATTACATAATATAAATACTATATAGGAGTTACATATATGTGTATTTGTTTTATATATATATGTATGTATATACACACACATACGCACACACATATATACGTATGTAAATATATATATATATATATATATATATA
>NC_068995.1:53528631-53530451 GCF_001194135.2 Octopus bimaculoides | reverse complement strand
GTGTGTGTGTGTGTGTGTGTGTGTGTGTGTGTGTGTGTGTGTGTGTGTGCGGACGAATGTATAATTTGTAAATATTCTTACTTCACAGGAATAACTTAAGTATATAATACGTATAAGTTTGTACACGCATAAGTAATTCTGTGTCTCTGTATGTAGGCAGAGCATCGAATAGAATATCTGCCGTTACAACCGAAACATCTTTACATGTGTATGTCTGTGTGTGCATGAATCACAAGCTTATAAACCTGTGTCTTTCAGTGTTCGTGTGTGTTCGTGTCAGTGTACATATGTATATATATATATATATATATATACACACACACACACACACACATACACACACATATATATATAAAACATATGTGTGTATGTATAAAATATATATATATAACATATAAGTGTATGCATATACGATTATGAATGTGTGCATACATGCATATATTGCGATATTTTTTATGGGTGTGTGTATATACCTCTTTCCCTGCCAGTGTAGCAAAGATCTGTTCATGTTGGAATATAATCGATAAGGCAAATAATATATTTTTTAAGTATATATATATATATATATATATATATATATACATAAATATCCTATACATACGTACCTACCTACATATATATATATGTAGGTAGGTAAAGGATGTATATATATGCATGTATATGTGTGTATACATACATAAATATACACATATACATGTGTGTATATATGTGTGTGTACATATATGCATAAATATACACATACATATGTGTGTGTGTGTGTGTGTGTGTGTGAGAGAGAGAGAGAGAGAGAGAGAGAGAGAGTATACATGATATATAATATATAATATGTATGTTGAAGTAGAATACATCCGATGGTAGTGATTTGTTGGTGTAACAAATTCTTGGCCATAATGGCAGCTAATGATTCAGAAAGCAACGATGATGGAGAAGAATGAGGGTCGGGTCGGTTTGGATTGAATAGAGGGGAGAGAGTAAATGAGAGAGAGAGAATGAGGGTAAGGAAATGGGAGGGAGAGTGGGAGCTAGCAGAGGGAGAGAAAGAGAGATGAAGATGAAAGGGGAAATGTGAGCTGTTTGCAAGAGAGAGAGAGAAAGAGGAAAAAACTGGTATGTATGCGCATTTGTGTGTGCGAGTGAATGTGTGTTTGGCGGGATGTAAGGGGTATTGAAATCAGCGAAGCTTGAAGTGATGCAAAATGACCGCTCAAACTCACTCATTCACTCCGTAGAAAATCTGCGCCTGTGTGAAATGCTTGATAAATCAATCGTATCTGGCAGCGTTTGGCCATTTATTGGTTTTGGCATCATTGCTCTAGACAGCTCATGGTGACGAGGTACACATTTGGCTTGGCTTTTGGATGGATTGTTACATTTGAAAGACTGTTTGTTGGTTAGTTTGTTTGTTAGTTTGGTCGGTTGGCTGGTCGGTCGGTTAACTGGTAGGTTGGTGGGGGTGGTCGGCTGCGGTGGGCCGGTTGGTTGGCTGGTTGATTGGTTTGTGTTAGAGAAGAAGAAAAAAAAGAAGAGAGAAAGAGCGAAAAAAAAAGAGTAACAACTTGTAGTTTCAACACCCAAAAATGAAAAAACAAAAAAATAGAAAGAAATTAAGCAAAAATATATATATAACTACACAAGTAAATATAGAAATGAAAATGTCGGAAAAAATATTTCTACAGTTTAATGCTTGGTTGGTAAAAATCAGTGAAATATTGGGAAAAACACTTTTTAGATTTACACGTCGAACAGAGAAGAAAAACACCAAATATATAAATATAATGCATATATGTATATGTGCGTGTGTATGTATATATATATATATA
>NC_068995.1:53523455-53528232 GCF_001194135.2 Octopus bimaculoides | reverse complement strand
TATATATATATATATATATATATATATATATATATATATATATATATATATATATGCATACACATAAATAGATATGTATATGTATATATATATATAATCTTGTTATGGCTTAACAATTTTGGCATGCGAGCGCCGAAGATCAATAGATAAGCTTCTACAGAGATGAGACAAATATTCCGGTTCCGGTTCTCGCTTGATGCAACTTTACCTACGTTGCCAAGGTTTCTAAAGAAAAGCTGCACGAACATTATTGCAGCCTTGTATTTCTCGAATATCTAGGACAATACAGCTGCTAGACGTTACTACTCAGAACCATCCTCGCCTACATGCATACACAACACAGTAAGGGAGTTTCTATGTGGTTGTTCAATATGCTAAAGATAGCAGCCTAAATTCCCTCAAATCATATCCTATCACCTTTTCTGTTTTTTTGCTTTGTTTTTTAATGTATGGAAAGATGTATTTCAGCACTATAATCTTGCTCATGCTAGGTTTTAAAAAAATTGAGACCGAATGCTTCTTGTTGTTGTACTTGCGTTTACAGGTGAGTGGACTAAATCAACATGAAATGAAGTGTTTTGCTCAAGAACGCAAGCAACTACACGTTCCAGGAATCGAAACTGATTTTACGATCGTGTCACATCCTAACCAGTAGGTCACGCGCTTTCACTAAATATATAACCATTTGTAAATAAGCAAATTAGCTCGTTAGTAAGTCTCTGTAAGAGGTGAAAGCAGGGGCTATACTAAGAAGTAATGCTTATTGCCACTTTAACATGGTTGTTCCATAATAACCGATGTTACTGTTATTTTTAACCCCAGGAGGATGCCTCCAACAGCTAGCTGATTTGCTTGCTACAAAATCAGTAAGTGCATGTCACTTGATATATGGATTGACTATATATATATATTCACAAGGCAGGTTGGCTATATATATATATATTCGCAAGGTAGGCTGGCTTTGGGATATATTAGTTATATGGGTTATACAAGATACCTTGCCATAGGAATGAACCCGAAACTCCGTGGTTACGCAGCGAATTTCATAACCACACAGCCATGCTTTCGGGGTCGATAAATTAAGTATTAGTTGCATATTGGGGTTGGTCTAATCGACTTGCCCCCTCCCCAAAACTTTCGGGTCTTGTGCCTAGAGTAGAAAAGAATATATAGTATACATAATATATGATATATAATATATAATGACCTTTGACATCTATAATATATAATGACCTTTGACATTTCCAATGCTTTTCAAACAAGGAGGAAATCATCCAGATGGTGCTTAACCGTAACATCTGGTAATAAAGCGTGTGATGGGAAGCAACTGGGCAGAGTCTCACGTGAGAAAGTTTACAGTAGAGGGAACTACGCTAAAGGCTTTTGTGTAAGTTTATGACATCTGTACAGTGAATCGTCTTCAGTTACCCATTGAAACGACATCCAAGGGAGTTAATCGTTTGTGCTGTGGTGTTCAGAGCATTAGACATGAGATTCTGAATCTGAAAGTTTTACTGGAAATAGGTTGTTTTCACCCAGAATTCCTTGTTGTAGTTAAACGAAATCAGCAACAACTATACTACTATTTCAAAATTAATTTTTAAAAAATTAATTAGAAAATGAAATAAAATAAACCAATCAAAAACATAATTAAAATTCAAACAAAATATAAAATATAAATATTTTTTTTTCCTGTGAGCATTGATAAATGGCACACTTTCTGAAGTAATCGAACTTTACTATGGCTTCATTCAATAAATTTATCGGCTGATTAGGAGGGGTGTCTTTGATGGCATTTCTGTTTTGTTTGTTTTTCGTTTTGTTTTTCGTGGTGAAAAGTGGGGGATGGGTATTGATTTCTGTGATGGGGGTGGGCTTATTTTGTTTGTTTTTCTTGTTTATTTTTGCTTCTTTTGTTTGGTTGTTTGGGTTTTTTGTTTTGTTTTGTTTTGTTTTTTTGTTTTTTTGTCTTTTCGTTTCGTTTCGGGTTCATTTTTTTGTTGGAGATGATCAATCAATTTTGTAATCCTGATGACAAGCAAACTACATCCAATTATCTTCTCCGATCACTACCATCATCATTATCAGCAGCAGCACCACCACCAACAAAAACCATCATGCCAGCATCACCACAACTATCATTATCTTCTTCATCATCACCACGACCACCACCTCCACCTTCACTGCTGTTCTCAGCATAAACTACTGCCAACACAACTCTTTCACTAGCATCGACCAAATGCACATCAACATCATTGCTTCTCCGACTACCATATTTCTGCAACACCAAAACCAACGACGGAGCATCTATACATTCCGTTGACCTGTTAGCAATAACCAACCAAATTTTCTTTAAATCACAATCACCGCTTCTTTAAAAAAAATGGATTCTTTGAATAATGTCTTAGATTCAAAGCGTGGGAATAAAAACAAAAAGGGGACATTGTCACTGCTAGAATACCTTTTATCATAAATCAGTTTAATCGAAGTTGACCTGGGGCTAAATGACTACACAAAACTACTGATTTTTATTTTCAGTAACAGTACTACCACGATGGCCACCATTGCTATATCATTATGTCCACTATTAATATTATCATCAACATTACCACCAACACTAAAATTATTATATTAACATATTCACAACCAATATTGTTAGTAACACTACTACTAACATTACTAAATCCATAACCAGTCCTATTAGCACTACTACCACGGCCACCACCACCACTACCACCATTATCAACTCTGCTATCAACACTGTGTGTACTTCTGCTATGGCTACCAATTCTAAATGTACAACCAGCGTATTAGTACCATTAATACCACCCACGTGCAGGCGCGAAGCATAGTGGTTAAGGTGTTGCACCCATGATCGTAAGATTGTGGTTTCGATTCCTGTACTGGGCAATGTTTTGTGCTCTTGAACAAAACACTTCATTTCAGGAGGTAAAAGAATAAAAGAGAGGAAGAGAGAAAAACGAAAGAGTAAATAGAGTGCGCATCAGAATTAAGATAAAACTTCCAGGAGCCAAACACAAAAAAGGAGTACTCTCATCGAAGCCCCATTAATCGTTTCGCCACTACCCTGTGGATGAGATAAAGAACAAAGAGAGTTCTGGGTTGAAAATAAAACAGAGGAGCAAATGCCCAACGGTACTTTGTTACGTCTCTTTACGCATCGAGTCAACAAATATCATTCAAATTCCAATAAAATGGATGCTATTCAAATAATGATGCCGATTTAATAATCTCTTGCTGAATCTGTGGTTTGTAGCTATCTTAGATATTTATATTCAGTTATGTCTCTTACAGTCGGAGATCAATTCTTAAGTCTTTGACCTCGCCTTTCATCGTCACCTGGTCAATAAAATAAAATAACTTTTAAGTATAAATTCTAATACAGTCGATTATATATCGATTATCTATCGATTATGTATCACTTCAGAAAAATCATTCAGTCATTTTTGCTTTTATTTAAAACAAAAAATGCTGATAATACCCACTGAAATCACTGAAATACAAGAGGAGCTGAGCGGTTGCACAAGGTGCCGATCGTCCGTTTTAGATGGTCTACCCGACGTATTCTCCGAGTTCATGCTCGACTTGTATAGTGACCTTTTGGCAGACGTCTACTGCAGAAAGCAGAAGAACGGAGGAGTTCTCAGCGCTGTTAACCTGAAAGCGATAACGCTGACGAGAAGGGACGTTCGGTCCGTATCTTTGGTGAGCGTTGGGTTAACGATCTTGCTCAAGGTATTTGCTAAGAAATACCCTACAGACACGCCTGTGCCTTCACACAGCCACAGTCTACTCTAGACACAAAGCCCGAGATTTTGGGAGAGGGGCCAGTCGATTAGACTGACGCCAGTACGCAACTGGTACTTAATCTATCGACCCCGAAAAGATAAAAGGCAAAGTCGACCTCGGTGAAATTTGAACTCAGGACATAAAGACAGACGAAATACCGCTAAGCATTTTGCCCGGCGTGCTAACGTTTCTGCCAGATCGCCACCTTATGATGCTAAATATTGAAATTTTGTTTCATCCTCCTTACGGTCTATCTTTTGCTCCCTCCCTCTGACCATTGACTTGTCAGATAACCGCGACATTTTGAGGGGAAGCAGTTTACTGCTAGTTAAAATAATATTGAGAGCTTCATTGCATCAAGGAGTCAACATGTTGCCAAATAGAAGGGATTATTTTACCCGTAACGAGGGGCAATATTGTCTTAGTTATATCAACTAGGAGCAGAGAAGCATTTATTTATTCTTTCATCTTGAATATCGCAATTTCTGTGCGTGAGAGGTGGTGGGGGTAGTTGAAGCAAACCTTAACACCACACCAAATTTGAAAAAAGTTTGTTTGGGAGGCAAAACGCATACTGAAGTATAAAGGAATTGTTGAAGTATTTACATATATTTTGAAACTCAGCTGAAACAAATTGATATCGCAGTGTATTATATCTAAGACGAATTTCAAATTATATATATAAAAAAAAGCAAAAAAAAGATGTAAACGTTACTTGATACAGAGTTATTGTATTGAAAAATATAGGAAAACAGCTTTCAGTAACCATGGTGACAAAAAGAAATATTTTATTACAAAATGTGGGGCGGAGATTTATTTCCTATGCATAACACAAGAACACACACATATGCATGTATGTATATGTATGTGTATGTGTGTGAGTGAAAGAGCAGGAGCACTCTTGTGTCCGTATGTGAATTGTGCAAGTGTTATTTGTATATATATGTATATATATATATATATATAT
>NC_068995.1:53521777-53523279 GCF_001194135.2 Octopus bimaculoides | reverse complement strand
ATTCAATATCCATCAGAATCTGTTATTGTAACCCAATATTTTGTAAAATGTTGCGCCTATAGAAAAATAAAATATATATACAGCATCATCATCACCATTATTATTATTATCATTGCTACTACTACTACTACTACTACTACTACTACTACAATTTTTCGGTGTTACCTGCGTCTCATATTTAACGAGCTCTTGAAATCCTGAAGTATTCTCGGATCAATTTCTAGATTGGATCGGATTTTTTTTTATGCCGTGTTTGTTTGGTTTCGTTACATAGTCAAGGGAGCGCTTTTTTTGTTTCACTTTGCCCAGTTTTGGAGATAAAACATTTCACATTTTCTCTCGCATACACACACACACACACATGTATATATGGAAACTGTTGGATTTATGGTTGAATTTGACATTTTTAACTAATTTTATCTAGGTCTTTAATACGGGGTGGATCTTTGTAAGGTCTTAAAACCGTAACTGTCTCCCGTACATAGCTTTATCGAAAAAGTAGATCTTTCATTTCATTCTCCCCAAGACGTTTTCCGCTTTATCGATAATATACTTGATGTCCTCTTTCCTTGGTAGTATAGGAATATTCTTCCCATGATCATATGGTACATAGGCTGAAACAGTATATATACTATAGGCGCGAGGACTGACTGTATGATAAGTAGCTTGCTCACCAACCACATGGTTCTGGGTTCAGTGGCACCTTCGGCAAGTCTCTTCTACTATAGCCTCGGGTTGACCAAAGCTTTGTAGAAGTTTACGAACAAGCCTGCAGGTGTTTCTCTTTTGGTAAGTTATGCACAAGGTGTGACAGTGTTTTTACTGCTTTTAGTATTATTGCACTAAGCCTTTTTGCTTTGACAAAAGTCCAGCATTTAAGCCGTTAGTTATTGGCTGTCAACATTTTTTCGCAAAGGGACGTAGGTAGATGGTAAGTTTAGACTAGTCATACCTTCATCTGTTGTTGTTATTTGTCACGCTGTGGCTATTATTCAGGCATGTCATGGCTTTGTAAGTATAGGAAGATGTTTCTCTTCGGCTTTCATGTTCACATTAGTATTTGAGTAAAATTTGTATGTTTATGTTTCCCTCCAAGTGTTCATTGTTCAATAAGCAATTTGATTAATATAAAGGGATTTTAGCTTTCTTGTTTTGTGGAGTTTGTTTGATGTTTGTTTGTAAAATTTTGTTCAAATTCTGTTCTAGATGTATGCTAAAGCGGGGCTGATATAGAAGTTGTGTATAAACTTCTGTATGAGTCGCACTATTCCTGTATAAAAATGGGAACAAAAATATAATGTTACTTAATTAAAATTACATTAGAGCTTACCAAAACTTCGAAGTCACTGTCAACAACATACTTGTATAAGAATAATAAATTTGTACTCCACAAAAGTATAGAGTAATCCATCAGATTAACGTAAAATAGTTTTTATTATAAATGAACACAAAAACGAACATTAATATATATGTATATATATATATGTATATATATATATATA
>NC_068995.1:53519949-53520819 GCF_001194135.2 Octopus bimaculoides | reverse complement strand
CTGTGTGGTAAGAAGTTTGCTTTCCAACCCTGTGATTCAGTCCTACTGCGTGGCACCCCAGAGCAACTGTCTTCTATAATAGACTTATGAATGGATTTGAAAGATGGGTAGTGTAGGACAAAGTCACAAAGACTCACAGATGTGTGTGTGTGTATCTTTGTATCCGTGTTATACATACGCATACACACAGCAAGTTTCTTTTAGCTTTACAAAAGCTAAAAACTCAGGCGTTTGAATTTCTTTTCTGGTTCTTGTGATAATATTATATTAAACGTTATAAATTCCATTACAGGCGAAGTGATAGAATTACGTTGCAGTTTAAGTAACGTTCCAAAATGATACTTTTAGCTGCTACTTTTAATCAATCTTTTTTAAAAGAAAAGCAATGTGTGTGTATGAGGGTGTTCATTTTGCATGCACCCGTGCACATTCATACGCACACACACACACACACATACAGGCACAAGCGTATATATATATATATATATACATACATACATGTGTGTGAGTGTGTGTGTGTGTGTGTGTGTGTGTGTGTGTGTGTGTGTGTGTGTGTGTGTGTGTGTGTGTGTGTGTGTGTGTGTGTACAGGAGTATATGTTCAGGTATACATATACACATAAGCACATACGAGGGAGAGCTGAAAAGATCCTGGCTTTGAGGGTGTCGTGAAAGGTCTGGCTGGAGGCCCAACTTTCCGAGTTCTTTTACGGGGCTTAGAGAAACTGAAGGTTCGCTGCAATAAGTGTGTGAATCTGAGAGGGGAATATGTTGATTAAAATCATAATTAACTGATCTTTCTGTATCTTTTTTACCTAAAGCCAGGAAATTTTCAGCAACCTCTCATATGCACGAACGCACATATAAACGC
>NC_068995.1:53518345-53519597 GCF_001194135.2 Octopus bimaculoides | reverse complement strand
GAATAATTTTGAATTCGTGAGGACTTGTCTCGTGCAAGATTCATGAAAACTTCGACAAAGCCGTAGCACATCTTCTATCAGTGCTGACGAATGAAAGTTTCTGTCAGCTTTCTTCGAAACGCGTGCTTTTAGTGATGAATTATATGTGGTTATTGACAGTTTAAAGTCTGCTTCTCGGCATATTTGGCACAGGAATTTTTTCTTTCGCCTTTATTTATAAGTTGTATATATATATATATAGTGTAAAACTCCGAAATACAAAACAGAGGTAAGTTTTTTTTTTAAATCAAATACAGAAGGTTCAGGAAATGGGGGAAAATAGAAAGAAATATCTTTTGCTTTCCAGTATTCACACTTTTTTTAAAACAAATGACAGGCAAGGATAGAAAAAAGAAAGGGGAAAGGAATCGTGGAGAAATTAGAAAAAACATCTGTATCGAAACGTCGCGTCAAGTTATATACGTTTAGTATTGACTGTTATAAAAAAACAGCACAAAATATCTTAGGGGGGTTCAATAAAATTTGCATTTTATTTGATTCGGTTTCCGTCCCCTATGGAGTTTCGACTGTGTGTTCATTGGGACATCGAGCAACTTAGAACTCATAACGTGATTCATGAACCTCTGAAATCACAGCCGAAACTCTAGAGTAGCAAAATAACAAGAGAGACACTAACGTGACCGAAATAAGAAATGTTATGCATACATATGCATGTGTGTGTTTGTATGTGTGTATATATATATATATATATATATATATACACACAAACACACACACACACATATACATACATGCATTGCATATATGTGTGTATACATATATATACACACACACACATACATACACTTTATAGATTTGTGTATATGGTTATATTAAACGTATAAACACATGCACATGTATATATATATATTTATACACACATACACACACACACACACATATATATATACATATGTAGGTAAGTAGGTAGGTAGGTAGGTAGGTAGGTATAACCGTGTAGGTCTGTGTCTTTCTCTCCCATTATCTGTGTCACTTCCTATACACGCAAGCACACATACATACATGCACGCATATATATATGTTTATATTAATATGTGTATCAAATAATTTTGAAGATATATATATGTGTGTGTGTGTTTGAGTGTGTATGTGTGAGTGTGTATAAATACGTTATTACGTTCTACCGTATTTAAAATCAGCACAAATATTCTATACACACTCACACACATATATTTTACTTATGTATATATAT
>NC_068995.1:53514355-53515377 GCF_001194135.2 Octopus bimaculoides | reverse complement strand
TTTAATAACAAATTTGGTGTTCGTTTCTGTTTGTTTTTGCTGAGGTGTTTGTTTTTATTTTGTTTTTGTTGAGGTGTTCAACATGTAATTTCAAGAAAATATTTGTTAAGGTTTTACGTAATATAGGAACACTACAATCTTCATTACATCATTCTTTTTCAAATATTGGTTTCAAATTTTGGCACAGAGCCAGCAATTACAGGGCGGGGGTGGGATGGGGGTAATTCGATTTCCTCGACCACTGCGCTCAACTGGTACTTATTTTATCGACTTCGAAGAGATGAACGGCAAAGTCGACCTGGAGGACCGTATCATCTTGTCAGATGATAGCCGTCTCCCATTCAGCCAGACTGTCCTGATTTACTTTCATCCTTGCAGGCGCGCGGCGGATATGACTTTTTTTTTTAATTTTTCTACAGGCTAATCTGTTTAACTCGTAGGTGGAACTCTGACAAATACTATCGTTCCGTGTTGAAACGAACCAGGCAGTAATGGCAATTACTCCATGCTCTCCCACAACTCCAGAACTCCCGAACTGGAGCCATTCGGCCGGATGTAGTTTAATGTCACATCCAGAACAGGAAATGAAATGAAAAGATAATGAGACGTCTGCATGTCATTGGAATTTATGTGACAAAAGCTTATACAACACTGTTGTCACTGTTCTATATTTAAGAGATGAGGAATTATTCACATTATTTACATTATTTACATTTGACGGATACTAGGTACTAGCTTTCCAGCTCAGAACTGTCCTGATAGTTATAGGAATTAAACGGTGACTCCATGTCCACCACCCCACGACTCCAGAATTCCCGAGCTGGAGTCTCACCATCAGATGCAGTCTAATGTCATACTCTTGACGTTACGTATATATGGGCGCATGGCACCTTGTACAAGTGTCTTCTACGATAGCCACGGGCAGATCAAAGCTTTATCAGTGAATTTGATAGACGGAAACTGAAAGAATCCCGTTGTGTGTGTGTTTGTGTGTGTGTGTGTGTGTGTGTGTGTGTGTGTGT
>NC_068995.1:53510821-53513424 GCF_001194135.2 Octopus bimaculoides | reverse complement strand
ATATATATATATATATATATATATACATATATATATATATGGATGAGTGAATTTTCTTTTTTTACAGTTAACACGGAAAATTCAATAAACAGTTACCAGGGTAGCAAAATTCACGCAAGTAACAAGGATGTGAGAACTATCGACAAACCATCCGAAAGACCTTCGCATGGCCCACAGAGCTACTCTAGACATCTATCATCACGCACATAATAGAAGGAAGAACAATGGCGAACACTTCGAAGTGAAGCAATATCTACCTTGCCTATCCGTAATAATGCATGATGGATTGCAAAAATTGTAGAAATCCAGATGCATGGGGACAGGTATGATATGCACAACTTCTATGATAAAGATATCAGGTTATTAGATAGTATTTATTTATTTATTAAAAACCAGCAACAGGAAAATACTCGGTAGAATACTTCAACCTGCTCCTTAGCCACTCTCAGCCAGTAGATTTATAGTCATGGAAGAGTTTTATAAAATGCATATCATCCCCGCTCCTTAAAGAGGTACCAATTCTTGTTGCAGTTAGTACTGCCACCAAAAGATTAAAAACAATCTAGAAAATCTCCCAGAGCGGACAATATTTTAGCAGAGATTTTAAAAGCGAGTATTACAGTTGCACAAGAGCATTTTCGTCACTAAATCAGTGTTGAATGAAGATCATATAAAAACACCGTTTTCGAAAACAATCTATTTGCTGCAACAGGAGTGGTTAGCGCTCTTGTCCATTGCTTGTAAGACCCTGGCCAAGGTCATGTTCAAAGAACAGGCTCAATCAATATCAGATTGCTTAATCAATATCTGATGGCTTAATCAATATCAGGGCGGTTTGTTGTTTTCTGATTGCAACTTTTTCAAAGACTGAGGTATAGTCAACATAATCAGCATTGTAAAACAGCTTCAAGAGAAATACGAGGAGCAACATCGGGAACTGTTCATTACATTTGAAGATTTGTCAAAAGCCTTTGACACCATAAAAAGCTATTTTCTCTGGGGTTTTCCTGGAAAGTCTAGCTGCCTGCCTACAGTCAGGATTCTCTTCTGTCAGCTCCACACAAAAGTAATAGTCGAGTTACTGGATGACAAAACTCTGAGCTCGCAATGTAAAAATGGGAGTGTAACAATGCGACACGCAGGCCCTATATCTTCCTTATGTGTGTGATCACATTGCTAGGCAAACGGATGGAAAAGAAGGCGAGGATCACTCGTAGCTTCAAACTCGGCGGGAACTCATCTCTTCAACATTAGAAAGTTACAAACCACGACCAAGTGCATATCTGAACGGACCATGGAACTGTAGTATCTTGATGACTGTGGTAGGAACGATTACACTCCGGAACCCCTTTGAATTACCATTTCAGTAGCCATTATAACATATAAGTGAATACATTCTTACAATACAAATAGCAAGGCAACACTATTTCCAGAGACTGCACGGTGGGTTAGGAGAGTCCTTCAAAACATCCACTTCATCCTGCGCGCCATAGTTCTCATCTACCGAACACTAGGGGCTTTTGTTCTCGTGTATGGGTACGAGACATAGATAGAACTGACACTAGAGATTTTTCATATCCAGGGTATCCAGAAGATTCTTTCAGTCATTTGCTGAAATAGAATTACACACTTGCAAATCCACCGTCAAACCAACTCCAATCGCATTGAATCCTCACTATATAGGCATCAAACTTTATATTGCCATGACATGTAGTAACCATTTATCAGTCACATCTCTTCAGTAGGATCGCTTAGTAATAGCTTTACAATGGTCAACATCTGGTTGATAAATCAAAGAAAAGCTTCAAAGACAAGCTAAAGGCTTGTTTAAATAAGAGCAATATAAAATTTTGATGAGTGAAAGATTTCGCTACTTATTGTTCACTTTGCTGGCTTTGCCGTTGGGGTAGACTGATCGTAAGAAACACACCCCACACTAACATTAGAAAAGACACATTCAACACTAAAAGCAGAAGCAGGAAAAGAGGCTTGCATACAGGGTAACACCTGACCTCTCCAACCTAATATTTATATGTTCTGTCTATAACCGAATCTATACATCACTATGAAAACGAATGACACTGCAACGACAACAAAATCAATTCCGAAAATATCAGAAAAATTCCGTTAAGTGAACATATAGAAATTTTATGTGCAAGAATGAATCTACCTAATTTCAATATACCTCCAGCTTATAAATGCTCAGAGTCAACCACAGCAACAATGATTACATGAGAATAAAAAGCAATTTATTAAGAAATATAAGCTACATTTAAACATTTGAGTAAAATAACTTGTTATCAAAAAACACTTTTATATAAAGATAAGCGTTGCAAACTAACATATTTTTAAAAAATATATACTTAAAAAGTAGAGTACTCATTCTCCTCCAATAGCTGCCAGAGTGTAAACTAGTCGTGATTGGTACTAAATATGAAAATACGTAATAGATGTGAAGATGGTTAGAATATGTAAAAGGGATATTTCAACATAGATGTGTATTATCTTTACGTATATGTATGTGCGAATATAAATACGCGTGTGTGTGTGTGACATTCATATATATATATATATATATATATATATATATATATATATATATA
>NC_068995.1:53508085-53509704 GCF_001194135.2 Octopus bimaculoides | reverse complement strand
GTGTGTTTATAGGCAACCTGATCAATTAAGAGAATCTGCCTTTTCAGAAAGAGACCAAACATACTCACACCGAATAAAAATGAATAACTAATAATAATAACAATAATAATAATAATAATAATAATAATAATAATAATAATAATAATAATAATAATAATAAACAGAGAAAAAGAGGAAGAAAAGAATAAAAGATGGGGTGAAAAAGAAAAAGCTATGAATGAGAATGTTGTTTTCAGATGATATTAGAATTCGTTGGAGGCAATAACGTATTATTGTTGTGGTCGAAAGAGATGGTACTGTGTATGAAAAAAAAAAGCCGCTTTCTTTTCTTTCATTCATTCATTCATTCACCCAGAATACACATGAGCGAAAAAAAATACACAATAAAGTCCAGAGTAATTAGCTGACGTAGGCTGAATACCAGCAGTGATATTACGACAGCACAATCCATGCGTTCTGAATAGTAAACGTAACGTTGAGAAAGAGTTCCACTGTGGTTCTGTACCGTTTTCGGATAAAAAGCATTTTCATTCATTCTTTATATTTGTGTTTGTCATTTTCTCTGTGTGTCAGCGAAAGTGTATTTGCTTGTGTTTGTTAACTGTTAAGTTTCTGAGCTTTGTTTGTTTGCGTCTTTGTTTGTGTTTCATAGTTGTTGTTTTTTCTTCCTTTCTTTTTGTTCTGTGTGTGTGTGTGTGTGTGGGTGTTATTATTATTATTTTTTTTTTGTAGTCGTTTGGTTTTATTAATTTATTTATATTGTTGATATTTTTTTTTTCTTGTCATGAAAGTGTGACAGCAATATTGATTTTCGGTATTACTGACAGGGATGATCTGCTTTGCTGCTCACAGTGTGTGTGTGTATGTGTGTGTGTGTGTGTGTGTGCATATATGTATGTATGTACATGTATATATATATGTGTGTGTGTGTGTATATATATGTATGTATGTATGTATATATATATAAATATATATAAAGGGAGAGGGGAAGATATGTGAGTGTGTGTATGCATGAGTGTGTATATTTATATAGGTATATATATATAGGTATATATATAGGTATATATATATATATGTATATATATATATATGAAACAGTTGTCGGCGTTTATTATAAATGTTGTTTTTGTAATTGTTGTTGTTGTTGTTGTTGTTGCTGCATTTATTATTACTACTACAGGAATTATTTCACTCGTTTTCGTTGCTATTTGTTGTTGTTATTGTTGCAGTCGTTCTCATCATTCCCACCATACTCGTCTCCCTCATCAACCAAAGTCATCATCAGCATTACCATCATCAATCGACTTGATAATTTTTTATCATCAACATCATTATTATTATTATTATTATTATTATTATTATTATTATTATTATTATTATTATTATTATTATTATTATTATTATTATCATTATTATTACTATTATTCATTAATATCATCATCATCATCGTCACCACCATCATTATTATTATTATTATTATTATTATTATTATTATTATTATTATTAATATTATTATTATCATCATTATTATTATTATTATTATTATTATTATTATTATTATTATTGTTATTATTATTATTATTATTATTATTATCGTCATCAGGGTTATTATCACCACT
>NC_068995.1:53504969-53507235 GCF_001194135.2 Octopus bimaculoides | reverse complement strand
TATTATGATTTTAAAAAATGTATAAAAAAGAAAAGAAACCCAACTCTATTATTATTGTTATTATTATTATTATTATTATTATTATTATTATTATTATATATATATATACCTTAAAATCACTTTTAAAAAGTAAAAAATGAAAGGGGTCATATGAAATCTATGTCTTCTCCCAAAAACATTATCAGTGTACATGAACATGACTGGTTTTAATCTTGGATAAAAACTGCAAAACACATTTAAGTTGTTGGAATTTACCGAGGGAAGTACGACGAGTGTCAAAATATAATCGTGTTTAATCACAACGGCTTTAAATTAAATTTCTGTTTTCTCCTCATGACTGTTCTTCTAAAATCTGAGGAATTCCAACCACGTTTCCTTGTTCGCTACCTCAACAGCTCCTTTATAGGATCCAGTGGTTGAAGACATCATCAGGAGGAACCTTGTCCGGTTTCGGCTCCTACTCCTCTACCGTTTTCGACGTGGCTGCCCCTCCACCTTCAGCGGTGCAACAGAATGGAATCTGCTAAAGGCACCAAGATACCAAAACCGAGTCACTGGGTTAAGTTTGTCGCCGAAGTAGACTTGAAGTCAGAAGGCCGCCAGAAAGCAAAACACTAAATAGCGCTGTCCTGTTATAGAAACTATATATGACATGTGTGTCTTTTCCAAGAGAATCGTCAATATAAGAAGAGGTGAAATGTATTTAGGTGGAGATTGATATCACATCGGTCCGTGTTTAGGCTTTTGTTAAACATCATCTGCAATACTGATAGAATAATATTGATTTCTTACATGGCACAAGATCTCAGATTTGCGGTGAGCAAGAAACTGTTAACAATATCAACCTCAGTATTTATTTGGTACTTTATTTTATCGATCCACAAAAGATGAAAGCCAAATTTGACATCGGTGGGATTTGAACTCTGAACGTAAATAACTAGAACAGATACCGTAATGCGAGAATTCTTTCAGATGCTCTAAAAGTGAAAGGAAAAAATTATTTTGCCGAATAAGCAAATGACTGGCTTGTTTATTAACCAGCACCAGACAGTATGTAACAACATATTTATCTGAAGTATATTATGCAAAACTGGTTTAGTTGTTCGTAAATGAAACCATTCTTAATATATTTATGTGTTGTAAGCCACTGGGCAGATCTACTGATAAGCAACGTCCACATGAGCGGGTTAAATTTTCAACTTTAATGTCAGGATCTGTGATCTATAGGTCAAATCAGTTGCCAATAATTTTCTGGCCGTCCAATCATTCTTTCACAATTCTTACAACGTCAGTTAGCTTCCGTACAATATTACTGCGATATGTTTCGGAAGATATATTTACCAGAAGTTTGTCAGGGTTAGCAGAGGAAAAGTATCTCAAGTTGGTTGACATGTAAAATTAGTGTCATGCAATGTACTTCAGGGGATGAAGCATGGTCGGCCTCATTTTCTTTTTTCATCCACACTCTCTTGATTGCATCGGCAAAAATTTACTGCGTGAAAATTCACACTCACACACACAAACACACAAGCATACACATGTACATGAGTGTGTTTGTGGGAATGTCTGTATATATGATGATTGCGCCATCTTCGCAGACGATTGTCGCCTCTTTGTGTCTTCTCGTTGTCGATGGCATTTCCGATTCTCCATCCATGTCCTTCCAGATAACTATTCGGTCCCAATACGCATTTGCATGGTTTGACACATAGATGACAGACAAAAGCTGTGACTTACTGTGCGCTTCCAGTAGTTTAGGTCTGCACAGGTCGCCACACTTTTGTCGCCTCAGGATTCGCAAGTAGATGGCGTGACAAATGAGGTCGCCATAAAGAGACATTTGTACGCCATTGGATTATAGTGATAAACGGACGGACGGACGGACGGGTGGGTGGGTGGATGGATGGGTTGATAGATGGATGGTTGGATGGGTGGATGGATGGTTGGATGGGTGGATGGATGGTTGGATGGGTGGATGGATGGTTGGATGGGTGGGTTTGTGGATAGATAGATAGATAGATAGATAGATAGATAGATAGATAGATAGATAGATAGATAGATAAATCAAGGTGGGGAATAGAAGAAATGAAGGCGAAAATCCATAGAGAATATATAGAAATTATGAGGAATTTAATTATATTTTACAATATAGGAATACACTTCACCGGTTTCACATTAGATTTTCAAAATACACATATATATATATATATATATTATTGTGTGTGTGTGTGTGTGTGTGTGTGTGTGTGTGTGTGTGTGTGTGTGT
>NC_068995.1:53500292-53504534 GCF_001194135.2 Octopus bimaculoides | reverse complement strand
AGTTTTAATTTACATCGTTTATTACATTTCATTCACATTTATTTCCTTTTCAATAAAGCAACACATTCACACACACACACGTACACACGCACACACATTCAAACACATTCACATATTTTAATCTTCATTTTCCACTTATACACTCAAGACAAAAGCATCCTTTTGCTCACACATTCACGTTTATTTTCTTCCTCACACACATACGTGCACACAGACACACACACACACACACACACACAGAGAAACGCATACACCACAATTATTTAAACATACTTCATACATAATTTGCTTCTTTTACACACACACACACATCTACTTAGGCACACTTCATACCCAATTTACTTCATTCACTTCACCAAACATTTCGTTCTCTTCATCTACACACACCTTCTTATAAACACATTTCATATATAATTCACGTCATTTACTTCACCATTCATTCATATCATCCCCTACAACCACACACACACACACACACACACACACACATCATCATCATCATCATCATCATCATCATCATCATCATCATCATCATCATCATCCACTAGTACCTTGTCTCACTCATCACGCTGGCACACCTCTTTGCTTCTCTTGCTCACTACGCACACAAACATAATTCACACATATTTTTTATTTCATTATACTACCTTATGCTACACACACACACATACACGCTTGAAGATAACTCATGCATACTTTTTTTCTTAACCAACCTACCTTTTCCCCGTCCAGTTTTCACGCTTATCTGTTTTGTACTCCGGTCCTGGTAAAAATAATTTCTTCACTTTCACCATTCCAAAATAGTGCAGCAATGAACAAACATCTCTTGCCTTTCCACTTTTCTTTTCGGGTCATCTTCCCTTTCATCTCAGTTTTTCTGCCTTGGTGAAGAGCTTTTCTCTGAAACGTCACTTTTTCTGCCTTTCTCTTTCCCTACGGCGTTTAATGCATTGACTTTGAACTTTGATTTTCGTTGTCATTTTTTGATGTGCCTTATGTGACTATTATCTATACTGAGATATCATGCAGACACACTTTTATCCCTGGATGTTTTAATTACACTATACCTATTTTCATCGACCTTCTCCATGTTTTACATTACAGCCAGAAAGTTTTACTGACCCCAGTGTTTCTCTGTTTGCGATCACATTTCCTTGCATCTCTCAACGATTATCTTTACCAGAAACGTATTATTCCAGTCACATAAACGCCTTGCCTTGTTAATCGCACAAACACACATTTCTTTACCTGCCTACGCACACACGCACGTACATACACACATACACACGCACGCATACGCACACACACACACACACATACATACAACCATATCTCGTACAAATATACCTCACACAATATTTTATTTCAGTATATTACCTTATACAACACACACAAACATGCATATACCTCATGCATATTTCCCTTAACCAACTTAACTTCTGCCACGTCCGCCTGTCACAATTGTTTTATTCTTCTCTCGTTACTAAACGCAACCTCTTCACTTCATCACTGCTAGCTATCCATCACTCCAGTATGTTCCACACCTGAACACCTTTCATCCTTCCATTTTCTTTCCCCTTTCAACAGCCTTCTGTCTTAACAACGTGGTTCTTTCCGAAACTGACTTAACTTACCTTCATTCTATTCCGCCACAATATTTAATGCATTGAGTTTTGCATTTTGTCCGTTTCCTTTTTTGTTTTTCCTTATCTTTATTAGATTTTCTTTAGACAAAGGGTTACTATATATACATGTCAGTAATTCTTACTTGCCTATTACTTTACAGTTGTATTCCTTCATTCTGCTACGCGACCAGATGTCATTTTTTGGTTTTCTGCATTTTTCGAGCCTCTGAATTCTCTTCTCTATTCATATTTTGCTTCTGTTTAATAAAAATTATCACCTGAAACGTCAGATTCTCATCTATTTCTACCTTTGGGGTATCAAGCTTCATCGTACACTTCTTCGTGGTCTTTTTTTGTGGGGAGGGTCTATTTTTGTATTTTTCACTTATATTTCTACGCTTTAAAGATTTATATAAACTTTGTAAAGTCTCTTATAATTAGTTTTTCTTATTTAAAATTTCGGATTTATCCACCTTGCTTTTCTTAACCAGAATTAATCATTAAGTTAATTATTCCTTTTCCTCACTACGTATGTGTGGAGGCGCATGGCTTAGTGGTTAAAGCGTTCGACTCATGATCGTAACATTGTTGTTTCGATTCTTGGTTCGGGTGACGCGTTGTGTTCTTGAGCAAAACACTTTATTTCACGTTACTCGTCCACTCAACTGGCAAAAATGAATAATTCAGCGACGGACCGGCGTCTCGTCCAAGTGGGAAATACATACGCCATGAAACCGGGAAACCGGGAAACCAGGAAACCGGCCCTTATGAGTCGGTGTTACTCGAGACGGTAACTACGTATGTCGTTTCTAAACAAGTCAACATCAACTCGCTATTTCAGTTAATGCACAGCGTGACCCTGACTGTGGTCTTTAGTCCTTCTATATTCAGTGTATATTCACACACACACACACAAAATTTATCACCTTTTATCATTTGTTCCATTTGAAAGAAAAAAAATCTATTTTGATCGAAATATCATCGAAAAGTAGCAATAAAACATTGCTTTATTAAACTCGAACTGTTGCCACGTTCAAATTTCTATTCTACTCCATGTAGTACAACGCTTCAAATCTTTCACAAACCAATTTAAAACTCATACTAAATCTTGCCGAGATGATTCTGAGCTTATTCTTTATGAGCTGATCATTGTTGTTGTTGTTGTTATTATTATTATTATTATTATTATTATTATTATTATTATTATTATTACTATTCTTATTTTGGTCCAATAGTTCAGCCGTTTGGTTATTATTTGCTTCGCTGAGAAAACAAAAATCATTTGAAAATGATTGTCATGAATCAGTCGTGAAAGCCAAGTTTTTACGAATAACAACAAAAGCAAAAAAAAACTGTGGTAGATACAGTTAAACAAAGATAGTTGGTGTCTAAATGCTGGAACCAGAGTTTGGTCGTAGCCTCCAAGCAGCAGTTTTGACTTTAGACTCTTTCAGACCTGCATTGAAAGTCAACGGCAGGAATCAGGGATCATGAATCACTGTCTCTTCTGATTATACTTCTTTTTCCTCTCTCTCCCTCTCTCTCTCTCTCTCTCTCTCTGCTACTGCATTATTTGAAAATGATCTGTTTAGATCCGAATATCATAGAGAGAAAAGTAATAAAACGCTGCATTATTAAAACCACATTGTTACGACGTTCAAAGTTATGTTCAACTACAAACACGTATAACAACACTTCGAATACGTGGGAGGTTAATTTAAAAGCTATATTACGTTTAATCAAAATATCTGTGAGACCGCTATAGATACACACACACACACGCACGCACACACACACACACACACACACACACACACACACACACACACACACACACACACACACACACACACACACACATGTCTGTATCGATGTACGTATGCATGTGTGTATTATTTTCTGCAAGGATTCAGCTGATTGGCTGTTTTTTTTTAACCCGTTTCAGAAAAGATGTTATGAAAACGAGAAATTGTCATTAACCTGTCGTAAACACTAACTTTTTCTTTTTATATATATTACAAACCTAAAGTACTGTGGTAGATCCTGTTACGCATCACCTGATCAAGAAAACAAGGATTATAGGTGATCGAACACTGTACAGACCAAACTAATAGGAAACTCTTTGCAGAAATTAAATTGGAAGGCTCTCAACAGTGCTTCGATAGCCAACGGTTAACAAGTTTATCAATGTTTTACTTTTTTTCTAACTCTTTTGTTGTTGTTGTTGTTGTTTGTTGCTTATTGTGTTCCAGTGATTCTTTTGAAAAAGAGTTTATTTAGATTGAAATATCTTAGGAAACAAGTAATAAAAACTTTATTTCATTAAAATCCCTTTTGTTACGACGCTCAAATACCTGTTTAACTTCATACCTTGCATATACTTTGAATAGAAGAGCCCCTTTCAATTTAAAACTACTCACACATACGCAAACACATAGAAACACACACACGCACGCACACACGCACACACATACATACTACATACATACAGACACAAACAAACATACCCATACATATATTACATAAATATATGTATATATGTATGTACTTGTGTGTGTATGTGTGTGTGTGCGTGCGCGAGTACACGTGGGTGTATGTATACACACACACACATATA
>NC_068995.1:53499516-53500103 GCF_001194135.2 Octopus bimaculoides | reverse complement strand
ATATATATAATATAAAGAATCTCGTGCATTTCATTTTCTGTCTCTAATCTATATAGACTCTACGGACACTATGGAACTCCTGAAGTAGATCCAGTAGCATAGTAGAATGTGTCATGCAGGGGGACTGAACTGGGAAGCATGTGAAGATTCGAAACGTCTCGAGGCTTTTACATATTCGCGTCTTCAGCTTATGTTGAGAGAAACACATTCTCATTTAAAAAAAATAGCAGGCGGCCACGCGCGTTCAATATAAAGCAATCGGAACGTGCAAAGTGAATAAAGCAAACGCGTTTATATACAGTCGTTCTTATAAGAAAGAGATTTAAGTTACATATTTGAAGTGCCAAGGTGCCATTCATGTAGTAACCACCCGAATATGAACCTCGCGTTGTGTATCTTAATTCGTCTATTGACGTATTTATTAATTGGAGTTGCTCTATAATTTATTAAACATTTGGTGAGGTTGTTATGAGTAATATTGATGTAAAATATATAAATGTAGACAATGAGCTGTGAATATACCTGTGTGTGTGTGTTCGGTGTGTGTGTGTGTGTGTGTGTGTGTGTGTGTGTGTGTGTGTGTGTGT
>NC_068995.1:53496875-53499506 GCF_001194135.2 Octopus bimaculoides | reverse complement strand
ATTGTTATATCAATGGATATGGGGATAAATGGATAGAGGTATCGAAAGGTGGATGGACATACATACGCCTGCAGACCCGCGAACGCGCATACATACATACATATACACATACATACACACACACACACACACACACACACACACACACATATATATATACATTCATACATACATACATACATACATACATACATACATACATACATACATACATACATACATACATACAGCTATGTCCTGTACAACATAGATAGGACCGTATGGAAACTGCGGTAGCAAACAATAATTTATATCTAGATTTTGCTGGTGTGTGAGAGATTTATCATATCACGCACAAAGTGTTGGGTTGCATTTGATTACTGGTTCATTTATCGTTGAAAAGAAAGAAAGAAAGAAAGAAAGAAAGAAAGAAAGAAAGAAAGAAAGAGGGGTAGATAGATAGATAGATAGATAGATGGATGGATGGATGGATGGATGGATAGATGGATGGATGGATGGAAGGAAAGAATTAAAGAGAGGGTATCCGACAGAGAAAGTGGGAGACTCAATCAGTATGTACATCGATCAGCAGGGGTTAATCTCAGGAGCAGTTTTCGGCTGAACAATGCTGCCCATTACAAACACATGTCTACATAACTCTCGCGCAGTATACAGAACCATATTCCAAGCATTATTTCTTCTCGCAGTTCACAGTTATTACTGTGGAGACTGTATATGGTGACATCAAAGACTAACATTCTTCACATTTGCCTGCAGTCTAATATTGCGCAGTTTTTGTGAAGATACAATAACCGACAACCTTTCGTAACCTTATCTAAGATTTTTGTGGATACGAAGGAGGTGTCAAAGAACAGCTTTCTTCTCCAGCAGTTATTTCACTAGTTTATGCACGTACATATTGTGCGAACAGATGTATGTATATATATGTGAGTGTGTGCGTGTGTGTCTATATATAGACACAATATATACACATACATATGCATATGTATAAATGTATGTGACTTATATGCGTGTATGTACGTATAGATACATAAGTGTGTGTGTGTGTGTATACGTACATGTATATACAAAGGGATAGATGGAGAGAGAGACCGTTGGACAATCCAAAAGCTTATATGCTTATATGTGTGGGGGTGGGCATGTGTGTGTATGTGCGTGCGTGTGTGAGTGTGCATATTATATACATATACATGTGTATGTATGTATGTATGTATACCAGCAACTACTACTACTACTACTACTACTAGGCGATGGTACATTGCGGACGGTTCGGAAATTTTGTAGTTTATGGGATAAAATATTAACGCACGCTCCTAACCACGTTTAGTTTTATTTATAAATTCTCTGATTGTTTTTGCTTTCTTTTCTTCTCTTTCTTTGTTCTTTTTTTTTAATTTTATTTCTATTTATATATATATTTTTTTTCTCTTGTATTTTCTCATTTTATTTGCCACTTCAAAAGAACGAAATTCTCTGATCCACAAGAATTATTATGTTGTTCAGATATTAAATGAGAAGAGCTAGAGAAAGAAATATAAAACAAACCAGTCTCTAGATATTCTGGCACTCGAAATACAATCAAATATCCATGAATCAAGTAAACGTATATACACTAACGTTAATATCTTGCTTGATCAGTTTTTTCCAGTCTCATATAGGAACAAAATATTGGTAAAGATAAATTATTTCTTACCGCTTTGACAGGGCGTGTTGTACAACTGAATGGTTAAGGGAGTGTCACGTAACAATGGGTGAGATAAAAAAAAAATTGGGGTTCGTATCCGTACGTATCACTGCGACACTGCGACACAGCAAATATTGTTTTTGTCTCCGCTTCGATTAAGTTTGTGGTGAAGTATATGATTAACTGGTTCCGATTCTCTGCGCTTTGAGTTCAAATCCTGATGAGGTCGATTTTCCTTTTCGTTCTTTCGGAGTCGATACACCACTAGCAATTCGGGACAAAGTATTGGCAGAGGATAAGGATGTTTGTATTAAACTGGTAGGCTAATATATTATAGTTGCATAACGAAATTCGGTGTCCCTGCAAGCAATTAGTACGTACAAACCAGTTGCCAGGAATGTGTTAAATATGTAAAAATTGGTATATCCAATTGTGTTACGCCGCTATATTTGGTGGTTATTTAAGCAATGTGTTTGTGGATGGCTAATGGGTTGGATGTGAGACTGAAGAAAGGGTAAGAACTCCTGAAATATGAATATACACCCATCACCTATTTTCTACCTTCGATCGCATTGTCTATGTAGACGTATTCGTATACGAAGTATCGTAATAAGTCGGTGCTGGCGGACGCTGATTTCTGCAGAAAATCTGAAAAGATAATTTTGCATACATACATACACGCATATAAATATACATAGACAGACAGATAGATAAATAGATATCTCTGTATGTCTATCTGTATGCATGTACGTACGTATATATGTGTATGTATGTATGCATGTATGTGCATGTATGTGTATGTACGTATGTGTGCATGCATGTATGCTTGCATGTATGACTGAATGTATGTGTGTATGCATGTGTGTATGTAAATATGTTTCTGTGCGCGCGCGGATGTGTGTAAGTGCGTGCGTGTACGCATATATATATATATATATATATATATA
>NC_068995.1:53496256-53496823 GCF_001194135.2 Octopus bimaculoides | reverse complement strand
AAGGAACATAGGACTCAATTGAAAGGACATCCCCACCGCCTCCAAGTACACACTTCTCCTTTTCAATCAAGACGAGGGAGTAGCGATGAGTATTAAAACCGAAATCATTACAAGTGGTCGAAGTCGGGATTTGAACTCAAACATTAAGGGACGCAAAGATATGACTGCGTAAAGATACGTTTTGCCTGACTGTGGATTTCTGTGTAGTAGCAACAACAACAATAGCAACAGCAACAGCAACAGCAAAGTAGTAGTAGTAGTAGTAGTAGTAGTAGTAGTAGTAGTAGTAGTAGTAGTAGTGCAGTTGTTGTCGTCGTTGTTGTTGTTGTTGCTGCTGTTGTTAGTAGTCGTGCAGTGTTCACTGTTGAAACAATATGTAGTCTCCATGGAAAAATGATCAAAGAAGATGATTATAAAACCTAACAATTGCAGTGAGATTGACGATTTTAGATGTTGCTTAATGGCAAGTTGAGGGCATGCATTTCTGAAGTGTTTCTCTTTTTATATTTGTTCTCTTTTTCTTTTTCAGTTGTGCTATGCTTGGCTGTTTATGTTGCTTTTTTTTTT
>NC_068995.1:53492472-53494677 GCF_001194135.2 Octopus bimaculoides | reverse complement strand
AGAGAGAGAGAGAGAGAGAGAGAGAGGGAGAGAGAGAGAAAGAGAAGAAAGAAGGATTTAAGAGATAGATAGATAGACAGACAGACAGACAGATAGATAGATAGATAGATAGATAGATAGATAGATAGATAGATAGATAGATAGATAGATTTAAGGTTGGTGGTTATTTATACAGTCCCTGCGCAATTTTAAATTCTGAATTTTAAATATTTATAATTTCAGTTTCATTTATGACACAATTAATATGTAAAGAACATTTATAGGCCTGATGCATGTATTTTATCATCGTCAATAAAAATTTATTATAATTGTTCATTAATTTTTTAAATTAATTATAGCTTCATCGTTATTTTATGGGGACATAAAATCGTCCTATTTATCCAACTAAACAAGCGTCTATAGATGCATTGCAAGCCAAGATAACTAATGTGATTCAGAGAACTGAAATTCCTATGTAAAATCTCGCATTACGGTTTTTAGACGTAACCATGTGAATCACATTGAAAATTAATCTCGAAAATATATCTTTTTAAAAATCTAATAAATTCTTTCATTTATCCTTTCCACAGATTAATTTTATTTTATTCTGCCATAAATAGAACTAAATTTATACAAATTTAAAATTGCTCAAAGAAAATTGTATTATGACCTTGTATAAAAATATATTGTAGCATTAGTTTAGGAAATAAATTCGTTCGCCTTTTTTCTTTTCTTTTTGCTTCTAATGTATTTTTATTTTCTTTTTAATCTACGTTCAGAGCGTGTGACATCCATGCACTGAGGTTTTGAACCTTAACCATCGACTGAAGCTGATGGGCAACGATATCATGAGAGCATCCCATCTGGCTGGCCAATTCCAAAATGGACCGAAGACGCTGACCCTCGTGGATAAGCTCCTTTAATTGGCCCTCATTGAACTGAACAGGTCTTCTGGAACCTAGATAATCCGTGAGGTCGAATTTATCGTCCTTGAAATATGAAAACCATTTCTGTGCACTTCTTTCAGTAATAGCACCCTCTCCATACACAGTACAAATGTTTCGTGTGGCTTTGGCCGTTTTGGAACTTTGATTGAAAGGTGAAGAGAAACTGCTCCATCGTCAGGTATCTGAAAAGAGTTCAAATTTATTCAAATTGCAGAAACAATAAGCAAAAGTCATACAGAAAAAAAAACCCTTGAAACACAAAAAGAGAAAATATTCTTCGTGGTAATTCAAATAACATTAGAAAGACTAAAGAATTTATCTGACAGTCACCTGTTTATTATTTTAGTGAAAGTATGTTGTATAGTGGTTATGGTTGCTGGGCTTCCAGTCATAAAGTCATGAGTTCGATTCCCAGACCGTGTGTTGCGTTGTGTCAGCGACAAATCCACTATATTTCGCACTGTTTGCATCTTCCCAACCACATGGTTCCGGGTTCAGTCCCACTGCGTGGCATCTTCGGCAAGTGTCTTCTACTATGGCCTCGGGCCGACCAAAGCCTTGTGAGTAGATTTAGTAAACGGAAACTGAAAGAAGCCCAACGTATATATATATATATATATATATATATATATATATATATATATATATACACACATATATACGATAGGCTTCTTTCAGTTTCCGTCTATCAAATCCACTCACAAGGCTTTATATATATATATATATATATATATATATATATGTGTGTGTGTGTGTGTGTGTGTGTATGTGTGTGTGTGCGTGGGTATGTGTGTGTATGTATACATATATATGTAATATATGCATATGTTTGTGTGTCTGTGATTGTCCCCCACCACCATCGCTTGACAAACGATGCTGGTGTGTTTACGTCCGTAACTTAGCGGATCGGCAAAGAGACCGGTAGAATAAGTACTAGGCTAACAAGGAATAAGTCCTGGGGTCTGTTTGTTCGACTAAAAATGCGGTGCTCCAGTATGGCCGCAGTCAAATGACTTAAACAAATAAAAGCATAAAAGAATCTCTAATAACATTTAATTATAAAAATGCAGTAAGATATTAGGGTCCGGTAGAAGAGAATAGGGATCAAAAAGGGGTCGCATGAGCTCAGAAAAGTGGGGTTTGCTTGAGAACCACTTACCCCTGTACAGATTTCGTTTTTAAAAATGTGGTAGTAGGGGGGGGGGCGATTGGGGAGAGTTTAAAATTGATTTAATGGGTAGGGATCGAACTCGAAACGTAAGGTGTTACCAGGTAACGG
>NC_068995.1:53491860-53492462 GCF_001194135.2 Octopus bimaculoides | reverse complement strand
TCAATCTAGCTTTCTTTACAATGCGTTACTACTACTACTACTACTACTACTACTACTACTACTACTACTGCTGCTGCTGCTGCTGCTGCTGCTACTACTACAACTATTATCACTACTACTATTATTACTACTACTACCACTACTGCTGCCACTACTGCTACTACTACTACTACTACTACTACTACTACAATCACTACTACTACTGCTGCTGCTGCTGCTACTACTACTCCAGCTGCTGATACTACTACTACTACCACTATTACTACTACCACTACCACCACCACCACCACTACCTCTACTGTTGTTACAGTTGGTGCTGCTGTTGTCTTTGTTGCAGTTGCTTTATTAACATATTGTTGCCGCTAAAATTGATCCTGCTGCATATGTTGCTGTTAATACAGCTATTGCTGCTGCTGTTGCTGCCGTTGCTGCTGTTGTTATTACTGCTGATGATGGTGGTGATGGCGGTGGCGGTGGTGGTGGTAGCGATGATTATGATGATGGTGTCGATGGTGACAGCGAATGGTGGCGGCGTGGATAGTGAGTATGGCGATGATGGTGATGGCGATGATGGCTGTGGTGGTGGTGGTGGTGGTGGTGGT
>NC_068995.1:53490257-53491328 GCF_001194135.2 Octopus bimaculoides | reverse complement strand
GATGATGATGACGATGATGATGATGAGGATGATGATGATGACGATAATGATGAGGATGATGATGGTGATGATGATGAGGATGATGATGACGATAATGATGAGGATGATGATGATGATGGTGATGATGATGATGATGATGATGATATTTATGTCGTAGTTGTTATCGTTATCATTATCATTGTTATCCTTATTGATGTCATCGTCGTCGTCGTCATTGTTGTTGTTGTTGTTGTTGTTGTTAATTTGGATTCAGAACATGAAAAAAGCGTTAGAACACATCTCTGGAGAGCCAAGTATCAACTTTTGACTTCCATTGTCTAATTGAATGAATCTTTCTGTCTTTTTTCTTTTTTCTTCTTTAATCTTCTTGTTTTATCTTTTCTTTATTTAATATCATATTATTTTGTTGTATTTTATTTTATTTTTATAACATGCAATTTTAATTGTTGTTGTTGCTGTTGTTATTCTTCATTCGCTCGTTCGTTCGTTCGTTCGTTCGTTCGTTCGCGATATCTAAACAATACGGAGATTGAATAAAAGTTTAAACACTTGGTAAATATTCGAGTACTGCCTTCAAGCTAACAAAATGTTAAGTTAACGATCTAATCCATTAACTATATGTTTTAACGCCAGCTCATTAAAATCTCATCAAATACGTTACTTCCATAGACTTTCAAGCGAATATTGAGAAAGAGGAAGAGTGGCGGAGCAAAACACACCGAGAAAATGAGAGAGAGAGAGAGGCACATAGAGAGAAAGAGAGACACGGGGAGAGAGAGACACACAGAGAGACAGAAAGAGAGAGTATTTCGCGTAAACTTGTCTTTCTTTTTCATGCTTTAACTCTCTCTTTCCATCGTTTTAGTCTATGAATTATATAAAAAGAAGTTTGAAAAGAAAGCAATGTCTTGTAGCAAACAAATTCTAAACGTCGATTGTTGTTGTAATGTGTTGTTGTTGTTGTTGCTGTTATCGTCGTTGTTTAGCCCCAGGTCAACTTTGATGATTGAAAAGATCTATGATCAAAAGAAATTTTTAACTGTAACCACACACACACACACACACACACAC
>NC_068995.1:53486987-53489260 GCF_001194135.2 Octopus bimaculoides | reverse complement strand
ACGAAAACTGAGAGAAACCCGTCGCAATGAAGGGCTGGCGCGGTCTTTCCTCCCTCCAACCATTGTCTTTGTTGTTTTGCTGGGGGGGGGGAGGAATGCCGCGAAGAGATCTTTGCCTGTTCGCAATTATTTATCTTTCACTTGTTTCAGTCGTTATATTGCAGCCCTTGCTGGAGCATCGCCATGAACGGTTTATTTAGTCAAACAAATCGACTCTAGTACATTCCTATATTTCTTTCTAAAGTCTGGTGCTTATTTGATCGGTCTCTTTTTGCCTAACTGCTAGATACGGGAACGTAAACTACCCAACACCGGTTGTCAAACGATGGGGAACAAATACACATACACACACGCACACATACATACACACATATGTATGACAGGCTTCCGACCAGTTGCCGCCGACAAAATTCACTCACAAGCGAAGCATGATACATGCTGCCTAGTTATATCGATTGCGAACGACGGCTGTGGTTATGTTTAATTGCTTACAACTCTCAAAGAATAGGAGGGATAATTTCAAGAACTTAACAATTAATTTCTCAAGTTACTTAATTATATGCTTAGGGAAAGAATTGGTTTCTAAACTTAATTTATATGTTTAAAGAAGGCGATGGTTTTTCAATTTTTGTGTTACATCACTTGATATTTGCTATGATCGAGTCCCTGAAACGATGCGATGCAAAAGCAACGCTTAAACTACGGGATTCGAATTTCGTGTTCAAATATATCAGTATAAACAGATATTTGTTCTATATTTTTGAGGTGAAGAATTCTGTATTAAAAGGAGGCAGCACATACGCTAGGACACAATAACCTCCTAAGCAGACCTAGTGCAGATATGAGTAGAATGTGTATTAAGGAAGGATACAAAAATATTAGGTTTATAAGCCCTATAATTCACTCTGTAATTGCCCACGGGCAATGGTTAAGAGCGCAGGCTACTAGCCCCAAGATTGCGAGTTCTGTAATAATATCAGCAAAAAAATACTTTAGGAATGAGAACCCAGGGTTGGGTTCAAAGGAGAGTAAATCAGCCGAAACGTTGCGGTAACAACAAACAAGATGAGAACACACATCCTTCCAATGTAAATAATGTAAATGATAAACAGCTATTTGTGTAAAACCTGTCGCACTTTGTGCTTAACCTATACGAAAATGTCCCGTGGGTACTTAATTATCTAAGCCCTTCGATACCTATGGGACATTGTCCATCGATGACTTGTCTCCGCTGTTCTCGATTCAAGGTTGTTTTGGGCTTTTTTTTTTTAATCCCAGGTCTTGCAGGTTTTGAATTGTCATCGATGTCTCCTTGACTTTCTTTTACCTCTGAGATGGGGTGGTCCATATTAGTCTGGCCTCTATCCTTTGTTCTATCCAACATAGGAGGCACGCTAGGAATTCGAGTTACTGTGATATAGCTCTCAAGGTCAGTGAAACACACAAGCCAAAGACAGGACCTATTGGAGGATCCCGTAAGGTAACATTTAAACATGATATTTTACAAGTTAATTTACATGTTTAGGGAAGAGTCAGCTTTTACGTAGCTGACTCATACTGACTCAAAATACCTTGGGAAAGGTGCAGTTTTGTGTAAATGACAAGATAGCAGTGTATTTTTTTATATATAGTTGATTTCTTTCTCAGACAGATCCCTAATATTGTCGATGAATAAACCGAAGTTAGCCCTGATGAAGCAAATCTATCATCACGTTACAGCTGTTGATATAATTTTTTTCTCTTAAATGTAACATAATCTATAGCGACGCCATTTTGATTGCTGACATTTCGATTCACCTTTGTCACGTGTGTTATTTTGGCCAATGGAAGATTTCAATCGACCAGAAATGTTAGCCTTGCAGAAATCTTTGACAATCAGAAACGACTAGTTTGTTCGCAGTCTGTTATTTGATTCTCTCTTTACTCATTCGCTCGACACTACACAAGTCTTTCTTTCTCGAACAACCGATTATTGCTTTAATTTGGGCGTTTGGAAACTAGAGGATATTTATTAGATTGATGCAATTGCATCAGTTTGAATTAGAGTTTACTCTAAGTAAATTCAGTTTATACTGGTTGGAAGTAGAAAGGTTTTATGTGCCGAGGAGAGCGCGGTATAACTGAATATGAGATTTTAGTGTTATCTCGCTGAAATGATTTGCAACATTTGTGTTGTAGATGGAATGTTTTCTTAAAAGGCTGAAGACTGTTTTTCACGACAGCTAACTTGTACGGTTGATTATACCATTTTTTTTTTTTTTTTTTTTTTTTTG
>NC_068995.1:53482087-53486977 GCF_001194135.2 Octopus bimaculoides | reverse complement strand
TTACGTATACTTAAGGTGGCGATCTGACAGAATCGTTAGCACGCCGGACGATATACTTAGCAGCATTTCGTTCGTCTTTACGTTCTGATTTCAACTTCCATTGGAGTCGACTTTTCACTTCATCCTTTCGGTCTGAGTACTGGGATCAATTTAATCGACTTAACCCTTCCCCAAAGCTACTGGCCTTGTGCAAAAACGTGAAACCAATATTTTACGTATACTTGATTTTCTCCTAATCAAAAAAAAATTGACTTTTTTAAATTTTGGAATTAAGGCTTTAGTCTATTTTGTAAGCAGCTCTTGCATTGCCTATTCTTCATTACCAAAAATAATTTTTTTAATTGGAGAATTTTATTAACAAAAGATCATTTAATGAACATAAAACCATATTTAAGGTTATTGCTGTTTTCAGTTGGTTTATGACAGAAAAATGCTCGTCATTTTCATTTTAACGAAATTAATCTGAATTTTGTCGAGTGCAGCTTAGCATTTGATCCTCTTGGGCTGAGATCGATAAAATATGAATCGGACACGTACTGAATTCGATATATTCTACTACATTATCCTCAAACAATGTCTAACCTCGTACTATGTGTCCATGTTAGAAACCCATGACTGTCACTTTAACAAAAACTTCGTTACTGGGTTAATTTATGCGACATTCCTGGTAATTCCAGCTGTTACATATCTATTAAAGCTTTCATTTAATTGCAGTTTTGTTACTCCTATTCCTGTTGGAATATGAAGAAAATATTATGACAGGTGATAACCATCTAAACCAATTAGTCAGCTAATTCATTAATTAACGGTTCTTTTATTACTATTTCAGCAAGTACGGTAGTCGAGTTTAGGCCTCACTAAGGAGATTTAAAAATGCTAAAACATGTCTGTACTTGTTGAAATGACTAAAATATTATTCATCATAGAATTTTGACTTTTCTTCACAATATAAATATTTCTAATTATATCAATGATGCACATTATATCAAATATGTTAACACTGACTTAATTATTAATTTTCATACGGAGAGTATCACAGAGTGATAAACCAAAGTGATTCATTTTTCTTAAACATATACTGTCGCGCCAACGAGAACTCTGCTTGTTTGCCCGACCTTCTATAAATAACAGCTAAATCTACCTGAAATCATACCTTGACGTCTTCAAAAGCTACAGACAATAGATAATGTAGTTCCAGCTGCAACTGAGAGAACCTCTACTCAGTTACAGAATCTGTTAAAAATAACAGCCAAATCTTCCTCCAGTCATCCTATCAACATGAAAAGGAAAGACATTGATGTAATCGTAGATACATTATGTCCGAAATAATGATAGGGTGGTCACTATTAGAACGCCTTTGGTTATAATTATGATCAATGATAGCTGAACCGGCGCTGAACAATAATATACATAGAAAAACCTTTTCGAGGAGCAGGCCACATGAGATATGGCTCATCATCTGGCGGGCTGCACTACTACAAAATTCAAGGTAATATTTGGATAATGCACCATTCAGATAGTCCCGCGGGCCGCAGATTTCGTATGACTGCTTTACATGCGTCTGATCTAGAAATATCTCTCCGGAATCACTGCTGTCTTAGGAAAAGGAAAGACTCGGCAGATAATAGTTACACTCTGTGGAGAAAAGAAAAACCTGACGTGACCGGACTCTTATTCGGTCATTACAAATACAGTCTCCACTCTGCTCCGCAGTTGAGTGGTTTGTAGAAGCAAAGGCATCCACCTGGAAAAAATAATTTGTTTGGTCCAGCAAAATAAAGAGAAAAAAAAGCGTAAGAAAATAAAAGAAGGAACGAGCGCAAAAGAAATATATAAAAACAAGTAATGTGAAAGGGTTATATGTATAAAGTTGCATCAGATGAATTGCTTGTCACAAATGAATGCTTTTAGCTATGTAGTCGAACGTGCAAACAAATAAACATAATGAGCATGTTTCAACTAATACTTGCTATGATAATATTGGTAATTCTTGATACAAGATAGAAATGCTAGCAGCATTTCTACAAACAATAGCAACTGAAATTCGCTGATTCAACCAAGAAGCTTCTCTTTTTATCATTGTAAATGTCAACGAGACGACAACCGGGCTACTTGTTTTAAGTAGATGGCTGTCGAAGGACATAAATGCATATAGTTTCAATGGCGAATGGATGGAAAAGATAGCGGTTTATTCATTTCAAGTATTTGAGGCTCTTCCTCATTTCTACCTACATAAGGCTGAAGAGTTGTCAATCAATGATTGCATGACATATTGAAAGTGTCCACCGTCATTAGTCCCCCACAACAGACACTTCCTGTGTTGCCATGAGAAAGAAGTTACTATCTGTTCTGCTCAAGCTTGAAGGTTCCAGAATTGATGGAACGTTAACGAGAACCAATGCCCATAGGATGAAGTGGTTAAATGTACTGCGATGAGAAAAAAACCGTCGTTAAGTTTGTAGGCTAATCCATGGGATTATCATACATTGGCGCGAGATTGGTTGGTACAATGTTGCCTCAGTGGGGAGGGCCAAACTGATTCGGAGGTCACCATTGTTAAGCAAGTCCCTTCTTCAACAAATAAGCAAAACTGTACGAGGAAGCACGGGGAAATAAATGTAGGACAGTAAAAGTAAAATCAAAATAAATCTCAAATATGAATATATTTTCTAAAGACAATGTTCACGTATATTTTAAGCTAAAATAGAGTGTTTAATTAACGTAACAAAGATCTCTCATTCAGACACAAAACTACGAATTTGAAGGATGGTTGAGTCAGCATTTGACAAGTACTTTATTCAATCGATATCGGAAGAATGAAAAGAAAAGATGACCTGAGCGGGATTTGAAGTAAGCTAAAGGGTCGTAGCTAAAAGCCACAAGGATTTTTGCCTGACTTTTAACGTTTCTGTCATCTCCAGTCCTCTTTAAATGACATAAGATTAAGGTTATTTGTTTCGTTTTGAAATATATTGCAAGGCTCACACTGGGCGCCGGAATGGCTGAATGATTAAGTTCGCATCGGAATAACGGTTCAGCAAAAGAAACCGAGAGAATAAATTACCAAGTTTCAAAAATAAGTACCGGGGTTGATTCATTCGACTAAAAATTCCTCAAAGTGGTGCCCCAGCATGGCCGCAGTCTAATGACTGAAATAAGTAAAATATAAAAGATGTGGCTATAACAGAAGAACACTTGCCCAATGAGATCGAACCCATGACCACATGGTTGCAAAGTGAACTTCTCAACCATACGGCAACGCCTACGGTCGGTGTCCACCATTCATCGTGTCTTAGTAAAGATAAATAACAAACGAAAGAATCAAGATGTTATATGATATTTAATAAAATCGAACAGTTAATAACAAATGATAAATAAATAATAAACAAATAAATAAATACATACATATTAATAATTAATTTGACAAATAAATGAACTGAATAAATTAGATTTTTTATAAAATTGAAAATCCTTAAATAATTAATATATTATGATAATATCAGATTAACTCATTATAATATTTACATCATCGTTTGTCATAGACAAAAATCAGTCTGCACCAACATAAACACCGCTTTCCTCCATTGCTTTTATCATATATATATTTTTGCTTTCATATTTTACATTAAATTCTGATAAATTTTTCTATGTTTATGCTTTACTTTGTTTTAGGTTTTTTTCTATTATTATTTTTATAATTTTTTTTTTAATAATTTTTTTTCTGTTCATTTCAATTCACAGACCAGAACTTTCGGCAATTTCGTCATCACAGTCAGCTTCTTCGGGAAGCAATCAATTTGCATTCTTTACAAAATGGGAGTGGGAGGGGGCAGCATTTTGACCCCCAAAGAAGAAAAACAAAACCATAAAACAATAAATACATAAACACACATACACAAACATACCACACACACACATTTTACTTTAACGTCTGTTTTTCCTTGCTTGCATGGGTCAGACGGGGACGTGTTGGAGCAGAGTTATTTATGACCAGATAACTTTTCTGATGCCAACCCCTACCCGTGTCTTCAAGCAACGGGATAAATAATTTCCCAGTCTATCGAAGAACAAGCAATCTGGAATTGTCAACGCAAAGAACTAGAAGCAGACCACAACATACGACTGAGCCCTTTGCGTACGATGATCATGCAACGAAGCAAGAAATCCGGACATGCTTTCGCAATGGGCAGCAAGCAAGAGACATATCTAATACTATCGACATTGGTTATAATCAGCAAACACACCCGAAGACAAGGGAAATACGAACACACGCACGCGCGCATACACACATATATACGAATATCTCTGAATACATACGTAAAAACAGACGCGCACGCACGCACACATATACACAATAGGCATATATATATACGTAGACATGTATATATACAAACACATAGACACATACGTACATACATACACACATATATGCACATAGATTCACACGTTGTTTAAACGCTTTTAGGCTGTGATATTTCATCCAGGGTAAGTTTCTTTAAAGACAGTGTTAAAAAACACATTATACCTCAAAATCAGGCGAAACGAATGCCCTGGAGCGGAACGAGAACGACACAGAGATATTTCGCTGCTGTTTCACTTATAATACATATATTTACACAACATACATATACATAAATATACACACGGACAGAGGCAGAGATAGACACTTACAAACATACATACATACATACATACATACATACATAAAAAGTAAAGGGGCTGGGGTGATGGTCAAGAGTAAAAAGTTTCCGGAAATGTTTGAATTAAATAAATACTACAGAATGAAATGAGACACAAATTAAATTAAGTTGAATTAAATTAAATTAATTTTTTTAAAAAAACATGAAAAAACACAAACATTGTTACAGATCTTAGTTTCGAAAACAGAAG
>NC_068995.1:53477448-53482077 GCF_001194135.2 Octopus bimaculoides | reverse complement strand
ATATAATAATAGTCCACTTCTCTGGAAATTTTTTACCATCATAGAAGTACGTTTTTTTCTTATACTTTCTCATATCTTCTTGTTTTCGTCTTTTTTTTATTTATTTATATTTTTTGTTGCTTTACCCCTTTCCGTTTTGTTGTTGTTGTTGTTGTTGTTTCATTTGGCAGAGAAATTCAGAAATTTGAAAGAGATTTTCTGTTGTTCTTTTGTTATTGAGGTGTTTTTCTTTCCGTCCTCTTTAAATTGATTTCAAGACGTTTTTGCTTTTGTTTTTTCCCCCAAAAAAGTTGTCTTCCTTTTTACTTTTAAGAGAACAAGTTTAAAAGAGTAACGGATGAAACATATCAATAATTGCACCAGTCTTCTGCAATCCAGCTAATAAGAAACGCATGGCGTTTATACATGTCATCGGGAAGTTTGCCGCTTTCCAAGTAAGGCACAGAGGACCTTTTCAGCTGCTCCAGAAAGTTTCTAAAAGGGTCCACGAAACCTCGGCCAACGGTGATGATGCCTCGCTGGTCTCTTGATGACTGAGCACTCCGCGGAATTCCAACTGTCGATGCCGGTGTACATACCTCCATCATGCCCGTGTCTACCTGTAAAGGTTGGATTGCTTTGATGTAGAATTCGCTAGTTCCATGACACTGGAGGATAGCAAGAGGCACCATGGTTAGCGCTTCGGCCACGACAATAATCCCAAGCGTCGTTCCAACATATAGGTGGCCCGCAACGACATTCATAGCTGTGACTAGGCAGGTTTTCTCTGGGAAAGAAAAAGGAGAAAAAGTGTAAGAAAGACTTTTCTAGTAAATATATATAACTAGGCACAAGCATGGTTGTGTGGTTAAGAAGCTCGCTTCGCAATTACAGAGTTTTGAGTTCAGTCCCACTGCACGACACCTTGAGCAAGTGTCTTCTATAAGCCTTGTGTTGACGAATGCATTGCGAGTAAATTTGGTAGATGGAAACTGCGTGGGAGTCCATTGTGTGAATGGGGGCGTGTGTGTGCGTACATGTGTGAATTTATGTATACAGTATATGGGCTACTAACAGTTTCTTGCTTTGGAGACATGGGTCTCCAAAGCAAAAAAAACTATTAGTAGATCATATCTTTATACTGTGTATGCGAAATGATATTTATCGCTCACTGGATGAGGTACAGAACAGTAAACTATATATACAGGGTTGGCCAAAAGTTACTTGACAGTAAATCAAAACCATTTAATTCCAAGATTAAAGCAAAAAATAATTTTATATGAGACTTCGCTAATAAATAGACAAAGGTTGGAAAAAACAGTGATTTTAACTCACAGCATTCAATTATTAAACATTTATAATTGGAATGAATAAATAAAATTGAATATTAAGTATTTATGGAATTTTGATTTACTGTTGGGCGACTTTTGGCCAAACCTACACACACACACACACACACACATATATATAGAGAGAGACAGAGACAGATAGATAGATAGATAGATAGATAGATAGATAGATGCATGCATGCATATATAATACACACATACATACGTATGTCGAGGGGTAGTCTTGTAAATCAAATTAACATTGTAAGTTTCTTTTCTCCTTCCAACAAAGATGAAAGGTAAAATCAACCTTGATGGGATTTGAACTCAGAATGTAAAGTTACATAACTAAATACTGAAGGTCCTATTTTCAAGAATGGTTTAATCTGTGGAAGACTTGGCTGCTAATTCTAGCAGGTTATGATACCACATACAGGTCCCTTCATTAGCTCATGTGTATACATGTGTGTGTGCGTGTGTGTGTGTGGTCTGTGGTGTTAATGTGTGAAAAGAATATTACACTTCTTGTCAGTGTCCAATTCGTAATTATAATAACAATTAGGACATTTAATGAATTATTTTGATTAGACATAAAGACATTTAAAAAAAAAAACATTTCTTTGATCCTGAAAAATGCAGTTAAAATAAATTGTGTGAACCTCAATATTCTATAAAGGTGGCTCTATATGGGCAGCTCGATATAGCTGCCAAATCTCCCTCAAATTGCTCTCTACCACTACTACTACTAATAATAATAATAATAACAACAATAATAATAAAATAATGTTGGATGATTGTAATTGAATGATAATCAAAGCTGAAATATCTTTGATCACAGGTTTGTTCACTCAAGGTGGACTTGGACGCGGAGAACCAAAGCAATACTGTCACCAACAATGAGAACAACAACAGCAACACCAACAACAACTAGTATGCAGGTTTTATTTTCATCATCAATATATATATTTTTTTTCCCCTATTTTTATTAATCAACCCAACGCAGATAAAAATGTAGAATTAATCCCAGTGAGATCTGAACACAGAGAAATAAAAACAGTATTATGTTCTTCCGGCTCTGCTTTATTTATCATCATCACCTTATGATGATCTTTTGATTATTCTGTATTTTCCATTTTACTTTACTCCCATCAGCATTCCTATAAACCCTTTTTCCTTGCATTTTTAGGGGGGGGGGGTGTCTTTCTTTCTCTTGTGGGGCTATAAAATCTGTAGAATATGCATGAGTGACCCTCTAAAACAGCATTAATTTTTATTTTCTCTATTTTCCGTTTTACATATTTATTCTTTTATATACTTTTTCCAAATGTGAAACAAGGAGAAGGCAGGAAGGAGGGGGTGGGGGTAATTACTGAATTATTGAATTTTTATTATTATTGTTATTTACAATAAATAAACTCTGGCCTTGTGAAGGACATAAAGTTCATTAGCAGCCCATTTCTCTTCAGGGATGATCAAAACCGAAATAACCAATTACTTTCCCAAGTTTTTCAAGGGGGATGTTTTTTTGATTTCTCCATTTTTTTTTGTTGTTGTTTTTTGCTTGATTTGTTTTGTTTGTTTTTTCTCAGTTCAATTTCCAAAGGAGGAATATTTCTATTATGAATTACAATTTCCATTATTTTAATTTAATGAAAATTTAAAAATTTATAGAATTGTTTGTAAATTATTTTTCTTGTTGCTGTTGTTGTTGTTGTCAATTTCATTTATGAAGTTAAAAATAAAAAATTCTTTTTAAAAGGATTCCAGCAGTCCTAAACAGTGAAATACTGTTCAATGGATACAAGTTTGCTTTCTTCTTTTTTGACTATTTGAGTTTATTTTTTCATCTTCTTCTGAATGTTAAAAATATATATATATATATATATATATAAAAATCAGGAAAAAAAAACCCAAAAGAACAATACCACACACACACACAAAACCTTTGAAATGAAATATGATAACCTTTTCTCCTTCTCTGATATTTTTCAACTCCTTTTTGAAAATTAAATAAAAATGAATTTCAGAGAGGAGAGAAAATAATAATAATAATAATAATAATAATAATAATAATAATAATAATCCTTTCTCCTATAGGCACAAGGCTTGAAATTTTGGGGGATGGGACTAGTTGATTACATCAACCCAAGTGTTCAACTGGTACTTATTTTATCGACCCCAAAAGGATGAAAGGTAAAGTTGACCTCGATGGAATTTGAACTCAGAACATAGCGACAGGCAAAAAGCTGCTAAGCATTTCATCCAGTGTGCTAACGATTCTGCCAGTTCGCTGCCTTAATTATAATAATGATAATGATAATAATGATAATGAAGGTGACAAGCTGGCAGAAATATTAGCACGCCGGGCGAAATGCTTGGTGGTATTCCGTCTGTCTTTATGTTCCGAGTTCAAATTCTGCTGAGGTCGATTTTGCCTTTCCTCCTTTCAGGGTCAATAAATTAAAAACCAGTTGCGTACTGGGGTCGATCTAATCAACTAGCCTCCTCCCGCAAAATTTCAGGCCTTGTGCCTAGAGTAGAAAAGAATAATATTAATGATAATAATGATAACTGATAAAAAAAATGTCCACCACAGAAAAAAAAAAATGAAATAACGATAAGAAATCTCGTTAATTGCCTCATCTTTCATTAAAGCATCACTTCATCTTGATTCAATTTGTTGTTAATTATTCAGAAGTAAAACTTGCCTGCGGTGTTAATAAACCAGCTCCAGCCACAAGAGGTCTCTGGTTTCCTTTGGAGGTTTTTCAACAGAAGTTTAGGCACAGAGATGGCTTCATCATTAAGAAGTCCACTTTGCAACCACATGGTTTTGGGTTCAGTTCCACTGAATGACATCTTCAGCAAAAGTGTCTTCCACTACAGCCTTGGGCCAACTAATGATTTGTGAAAGAATTTGATAGGTAGAAACTGTGTCGAAGCTCACCATATACATACGTGCACCAAGGAATTCCTCACATACATCCAACAATGAAAGTGCACTACCCCCAATGACACCTAGTAGCCACAAGCAGTTAACATGCTCTGCTGACAGACAACAAGGGACATTCCCATAACAAGGTTTAGATACCACACCTTAAAGTCTCCTATCCAAACTTTAATTTTAAAAATAAACTACATAGGTGCAGCATGGCTGTTTGGTAAGAAGCTTGCTTCCCAACCACATGGTTCCAGGTTCAGTTCCAATGCATGGCCCCTTGGGTAAGTGTCTTCTACTATAGCCTCACACTGACCAAAGCCTTGCGAGTGGATTTGGTAGACGGAAACTTAAAGAAGCCCATGTGAGTGTTTGTCCTTTTGT
>NC_068995.1:53474087-53477189 GCF_001194135.2 Octopus bimaculoides | reverse complement strand
GAATAAATAATCGAGAAACTAAGCAGCACATCAAATGTGTCAACAAGTGTTTAAACTGTAATCTCTCCACTTCTTCCTGCTGATGTGTTTTGTCCACAGAAAATATTCAAAATTCTGATGTCAAAAACTGTCAAGCACTTTTCAGAAAAAAACCACAACCTCCCAGCAAACCAGCGAGACAGCCTCAACAGCCATATTAAAGGCTAGAAATAGCAGCTATTCTCCCCCACACCCTGTATCATTCCTAACTATCTTTAAAAAAAAAGGGGGGAAGGATATATTACATGATGTAGCCCTAGACATCATTCTCATTCTTACATCTGCTGCTCCCTTTCTGGTCCAGGCAAGCCAATGAGACAGCCTCCACATCATCATATTGAAGGCTAGAAATCACACAATGTTAGATGATGAAATGGCTTTGGGGTTCCACCAGAATAAAATAGTAAGCAAAGGGGGTCCATAAATTAAAAATGATTGACAACTGCTATAGGCTTATGTGAACTGCTGAAGATAGCAGTTAAATTTCCCTCAAATAACACCCTACTAGATTTAAAAAGGGAAAGAGACAACTACTTTCACCATTGAAGAAATTGGCTAAAACAATAGAAGAGATTCAAAGTATATCTAAAAAGAATGGCTGGCTATGGATGGAGTGTCTTTGACCATAGTTCTGCTCAACCAGATCTGATCTGATGCTAGGCATCAACAACATAAATTTAATCAACATTCTTCAGTATAGAAACTTCAATTAAAATCTACACATTCATTATCATAATTAACATTTTAGATCCAACCACAAAGATATGCAAAATTATTCCTTGTGGTATTTAGATAATCCCATTTACACTAAACCTCTACTCATCCATCATACAAAACCCACCCCACACCATTTTATACTTCCCCACCTATTCCCACTCCAACTCTGAGTCGGTGAGGGAAGCCCCTTTTATGGTCATGTGATCAACTAGAAACAGCAGCCAATAGTGTAATAGAAATATATTCATATGCGCGTTACTATGGATACATAAAAATGCAATTTTTTCTCATTGGTGAGAATATTATCCTTCTTTTCCATTCATAGTCGCTATCATTATGACATGGGAGCTTCTATATGGTCATTCCACATGCTGAATATAACAGTAAAATCTCTTCCAAATCACTTTAATATAACATATAAACAACTGCAAGCAGTATAGCATAACAGCATTTTAAACAACCCCTTGTAATTTTCCATTTATAAAAAAAACAACTGACTTGGCTAAACTGCATCTTAAAATCAAATTTAGACAAAACCCGCAATGACTCAACTCATTTATAGAGTCTGTCGAAGTTCTGCCTTCATTGATTAAAAAACTCTTTCAATACCAACCCGCCAGAGACCTGCCTTAGGTTCTCTGAAATGAAACTTCTTTTCCAAAGTGTTCATACTTAAATTAAAATCCTTCAATGTTAACACCAGCTTAATAATGACAAAATGAGTTACTTCAACTAAATCCCATTCTGGTTCATGCTCCAAATTCCTGATTATTTTCAAAAATTAATTGAAACATGTAGGCAGCTTTTTTCATTTGAAAAGTGGTCCCAAAAGGGTCAACTTTCAACAAGCAGCAACCAATATTTGCAATGGTGAAGAAATTTAAAACACACAGCCAGTGAGGGAGCTCCTGTATGGATATTCAAACTGCTAGAAATAGCAACCAAATTTTCCTCAAATTACATTCTACCGACTTAAAAACTGAAGGATGCTTTAGATAATGTAATCTATAAAACTAAAAACTGAAATGAATAAAGTCAGAAAGCCTTTGATCACAGATTCATTCATTTAGGGGCCAGCCTAGGGATATACAACAGGCATGGCATCTTGGGCAAGTATCTTCTACAATGGTCCTGAGCCAACCAAAGCTTTGTGTGTAGATTTGGTAGACAGAAACTGAAAGAGGCTTCCCATGTGTGTGTGTGTGTGTAGATGTGTTTGCATATGTGTGTGTGTGTGTTTCAGTGTTTGTTACTCCACTCTCCAGCTGACAACCAGTGTTGGCTCATTTATATCCCTGCAACTAAATGATTTAGCAAATGAGGCTGATACTTTAAGTGCAAAACTTAAAAGAAACAGAAAAACTGGAGTCAATCTGTTTGACTAAAAATCCTTCAATGGTGTGCCCCAGCATGGCCATAGCCCAATGACTGAACCACGTAAAAGATAAAGGATATCAATTAACATTTTCAGTTCCCTAGCTTGCAGTATTTGCCATTCAGAGAGAGTAAAGATACATAAAAAACAACATCGATATAAAACTTAAAACACTCACTTTTTGGTCTCTTAATATCCGCAACTGCAGACTCACAGTCAAGTGTTGACTCTTGAAGATGAGTGTGAACATTCCACCTCACAACAGTAGAACCTAAATTAAATAATAAAATAAAATTAATTTTTTAAAAAACAAAAAAAAAACTATCAAAAAAATTCTATTTACAAATTTTTAAAAATATTTTTGCAGGATTAAAAAAATCTTTCTAAATTAAAAAAAAAATGCAGTTTGCAGGGTGAAAGTGCAGGAAGTAAAACTGCAAAGAAATCTATCATTTTAGAATGCTCAACCAACAGAAAAAATGCACCACTACCACCACTGTCCATACCACTACCACCAACTGTACTCTCCTGATTTGATGTTTTGCTGATAGAATTAAAATTCTAAAATGTCATATATAACGCTTTTCTACCATCATAAGTGGCTATTCATCTCATCTACCTGTCTACATACTTATGATCTTTACTTCATACTTATGATCTTTACTTCATACTTATAATCTTTACTTCATACTTATGATCTTTACTTCTTACATCATACAATATGTTAGTGTATCATATAGTCACAAGTGTAGTTATGTGATAAGGAGTTAGCTTCCCAATTACATGGTTCCGGGTTCAATCCCGATGCGTAGCACCTTAGACAAGTGTCTTCTACTATAGTCTCAGGCTGATCAAAGCCTTCTGAATGGATTTGATAGACAGAAACTGAAAGAAGCCCATCATATATATATGTATGTATGTATGTGTATGCATATATATATGTATATATATATATATATATATATATATAT
>NC_068995.1:53472594-53474077 GCF_001194135.2 Octopus bimaculoides | reverse complement strand
AACCTGTTGTTGATCAGGTAATTACTTTTACAGTTTATCTGGAGCCACATTGAATGTATTATTATATGTATAATTTACTCCTCCTGTATGTGTGCATTTTTAGAAGATAAAACTATGTAATAATCGAAGTAGATGAAAGATCAATATCATTCTTTGTCAGCTATCTGCAAGTCTGTTTGCAGTTTCTTGTGCTGTTTCTTGTGATGCTTTTCAAAGACAATCAGCTGCAAGTCATGCATGTCTTTCATCTTCATTTTCTGCTGCAGGTCAAACTGCCATTCTTTGTTTGCTCTCTGAAAATCATGCATTTTGTTGATGTTCGGTTTCAGATGCATGCCGAGCTTGCTTTCTTTGTCGCTGATCTGCAAGCCATGAACGTGTCTCATCGTCATTTTCTGATGCATGCCGTGCATTTGTTTGGTATTCGTATTGTGATAGTCTTTTTTTATAAGATTTTTTCCATAATAAATATAAGTAATAGTGAAATGAATTTACAAATGCTGAATGGTGTAAGTGTTTTTGCTGAAATTCTGACGCTATATTACAGGAATGCAGGGCAAGGTATTGTGTGGTTGTCTTTTTGCTGGTGTGTCGATTATTTTCGTTTCACACTGAATTTGTGTCTGTGTGCGTATGGCTTCACTGTCAGATTGTCTCTGCTTATATGAAAGAAATCTACATTATTTACCTTATTTACAATTGACAGATGTTTGTCCTCATCTTGCCTGTTGTTAACACAACGTTTCAGCTGATATACCCTCCAGCCTTCATCAGGTGTCTTGAGGAAATTTCGAACCTGGGTTCTCATTCCTAAGGTGTCTTTCTATGTTATTATTATTATTATTATTATTATTATTATTATTATTATTCAGGTGAATAATAATAATAATAGGTGACTGCTTGGAATCAAACTCGGAATCTTGGGGTTAGTAGCCTGCGCTCTTAACTACTACGCCATATGCCCGTCAGTTGTAAATAATGTAAATGAATTTTCTGTTGAACAAATTCCACTCACAAGGTATCATGTCAGCTTAAGACTATGATGAAAGACATTATGTGAGGTGTTGTGCAGTAGGATTGAACCTAGAACCACAAGGTTACAAAATAAACTTCTAAACTACACAGCTACAGCTGCACCCATTATAAATAGGAATATTATATATCTATCTCGTTAACCATTAGTCTAGTAACTGCCTTTATATAACCACTCTCTCTCTCTCTCTTAGTTCATGAAACCATTTATAATCCTCTCCAATTTTCCACATGTCTATCTTTCTGTCTATGTCTATGTCTATCTATTAACGTATCTAACTGCCATCTCCCCATCTATCTCACAAACATTGCATTTATCTACCGATATATCAATTTATCTATCTGCCCATCTGCCCCTATCAATCTCTCCATCTGTCTGCCAACATCAGATAAACACAAACTGCTGGCTTCTTTACAAGTTTCAGGTATTAGGTTGGCAAGACAACTCGCC
>NC_068995.1:53468674-53471963 GCF_001194135.2 Octopus bimaculoides | reverse complement strand
AGAAGTGCATAAATGACATAGAGGATAACATAGAAAAGAGAGAAATAGACATTAAAGGACAGAAGACAATGAGAGAGAGAGAGAAAGAAGGCAGCTGTAAAGCAGAAATAGATAGGCAGGAGAATAAACAATAAGAATATACAAATAGGGAGAGAGAGAGAGAGAGAGAGAGATTAATAGAGAGAAGGAGAGAGAGTGGGTGTGTGGTGGGGGAATAAGTAGATAGAAGGAGCAGAAAGGGAAGGGTGGTGGGAAAGAAGACGTAAGACGTAAAGCAGACAAGAAGACATAAGTGACTATGGATGATAAAGATGGAGACTTGCCTGGACCAGAGCTAAATTTAGCTAAAGTAAATACAGTGGAATAAAGAAGACAGTTGTATTGATGAGCAACAGATAGCAGTGAGGAGAAGGGGGGAGGTGAGGAGGAGGAGGAGGAGGAGGATGAAGAGGAGTTTATAATGTAGGAAGTGGTGGGAGAAGGGGGAAGATATAGTATTTATGCAGAGCTTCTTGCCTGCAGCTTAAAGAATGTGTGTGTGTGTGTGTGTGTGTGTGTGTGTGTGCTATGTATATGTGTGTGTATATATATATATATATATATATATATGTGTGTGTGTATGTATATCTGTGTGTATATATTATATATATATATATATGTGTGTGTGTGTATGTGTGTGTGTGTGTGTATATATATATATATATCTATATATATATGTGTATATACATATATGTGTATACATGTGTGTATATATACACACACACATATATATATATATATGTGCATATATATACATATATATATATGTATATATGTATATATACATATATATGTGTGTGTGTGTGTATATATATATATATGTATGTATATATGTGTGTGTGTGTGTGTGTATGTGTATATATATGTATGTATCTGTGCTTACTTTCTCAGTGTGTGTGTGTGTGTGTGTGTGTGTGTACATATAAAGTGGTAAAAAGCAAAGTTAGAGGAATAAAAATGGTTCAATCCACAGAATCACAGAACAGACATTTTCATATCTTTATAATAACTTTATAGCTGTTGCTCTGTTGATCTTTTGCTTTTCTATGTCTTTTCTATATTTTTTTTTCCCCTCGTTTCCTGGTTGGTTTTTATCATATTTTTTAGATATATGTTTTCCATCACATTTTCATTACATTCGACCATTTTCTTTTTTACATAATGTAACATATATATATATGGAAGGTGCAGGCAGCTATGTGGTTAAGAAGCTTACTTCCAAATGATTTGGTTTCAGGTTCAGTCCCACTGCTTGGCAACTTGGACGAGTGTCTTCTACTATAGTACAGGCATGGCTATGTGGTAAGAAGCTTGCTTCCCAACCACAAGGATGAAAGGCAAGGTCGACCTCAGCATAATGTGAACTCAGAATGTAAAGACGGACAAAATGGCGCTAAGCATTTTCCCAGCTCACCACCTGAGTAGTAGTAATAATAATAAAGACAGTGACCTCTGGTCTTGGCTCCCTGACCAGTTGATTCATATTCTGTTCATTCAAAGCAAGAAATTGAGGAACTCCAAGAAGTGACAGAATTAATCAACTTCAAATGATTTCATACATATATACATACATATATGCATACACATACATGTGTATACAATACATACGCATATATACCCATACACATAAATATATGCACACACATATCATCATCATCGTCATCATCATTTAACGTCTGTTGTCCATGCTGGCATGGGTTGGACAGTTTGACCGGGGCTGGCATGCTGGAAGGCTGTACCAGACTCCAGTCTGATTTGGAATGGTCTCTACAGCTAATAACAACCATTCCAAGAGTGTAATGGGTGCTTATATGCGCTGCTCGCATTGGTGCCATTTGCTACATGGCACCAGTATCTGCCATGTCTGCAATTTTACTCAGCTTGATGGGTCTTCTTCTCAAGTACAGCATAATGCCAAAGGTCTTGGTCATTTGTCATTGCCTCCAAGAGGCCCAACACTTGAAAGGTGCTTCTCAGGTACCACCGGGATCGGCCACTTACCTCCATGAGATGCAATACTTCAAAGGTGCCTTTTTGTGTCCCACTGGCACGGGTGCCAGTTATGTGACACCCACATCAGCCACGACTACAATTTCACTATATACACACACATACATATATATAGGCACACATACACACACATATTCACACCACACACACACACACGCACATACATACACTCACATATATACACACACACATATACTTTTCTACACTAGGCACAAGGCCCAAAATTTTTGGAGAGGAGGCCAGTCGATTAGATCAACCCCAGTACACAACTGGTACTTAATTTATTGACCTTGGAAGGATGAAAGGCACAGTCGACTTTGGTAGAATTTGAACTCGGAATGTAAAGACATGAAATATCGCTAAACATTTCGCACGGCGTGCTAACGTTTCTGCCAGCTCACTGCCTTAATATACACACATATATAGACAGACATTTGCACATATATACACACATACATGCACGTACCCCCACACACACACACATATATAAGGGGTACATAGTTAAGTAAATTGAACACTTCTCAGTGGACAAGACAGAGGCTCTTCCCAATTTCACTGTAACAGTGGAAGAGTTTCTTGAGAAAAACATTGCCCCGTAGGTGGACCAGTCAATGGATGGGGTGGGGCCAGTTGAAAGACCTCCACAATCACTGCACTTCACCACCTATGAACGTCTTCTTTTAGAGCATTTTCAAAGATAAATTATTTTCAAGAAAACCATGCTCTGCCGATGACATGATTCCATTCATAAGAAAACCATGCCAAGAAATTAATGACACTCTGCCAAAGTGTGCTTGAGAAACGAAGACTTAGGAACGTAGAGCTACTAAAGACTAGTAATTTGAGTATTTAATAGATTGTACTTAATAGCCATATGAGAACCTAAACACTGGTATTTTCTGCATTTAATTGTTATAAGCATGCTATCCATCCATATTGTAACTTAATAATGATGCTATGGTAATAGCCATAACTTGGTTGTTCATTTAGTGCTGGGGTTGTTTATCTGATATTAAAAACTGTATAACTATTTTTGAACCTCTACATGTATGTATATATATATATATATATATACATGCACACAAACACACACACACACACACATATATATATATATATATATACATTCACAAACATGCATATACATACATATATATATACATACACACATATATACACATACATACACACACACACATATATATATAGATACATATATATATATATATATATATATATA
>NC_068995.1:53465708-53468466 GCF_001194135.2 Octopus bimaculoides | reverse complement strand
TCTCTCTCTCTCTCTCTCTCTCTCTCTCTCTCTCACTCAGTGGCATATATACCAGAGTAAGCGCATGAATGCAAAACAAGGTGGAAAAATTGTTGACTCTTAAGTTGACTCTTCTACACATATTTTGAAATACATCTTGGAGAGTCAGGATGAAAGAAATTCACTGCAGAGAGACCTTTTGAACACCCTATATAAGATCACCAACAAAGTTCACCAGACTTTGTGGCACAGCTCATTTTTAGTGACTTCTTGGATTTCCGTTAGAGAGAGAGAGAGAGAGAAGATTATAGGTTGTTATTGATTAGTACCATGTCAACTCTGATCAAGCTGATCTATAATTAAAGGCATTCCAACTGAAACCATTTTGTCTTAATATTTTGTGTAGAGAAGAACTCAGGAACACATAATCAATTGACATTTTTTTCTCTAAATGCTGAGGTGTAAATTAAAGGAAACTTGGCTACAAAAGCAAGGTGAAACCCTAAAATACTGGCTCACTTGTTAACTTCAAAACTGTAGAGGAATAGTGAAGGTGAGAAAGAGGGTGTTCATTAATTTTGTTAATTTCTTGAGATGCCATTAGCAAAAAAAGCTAAGATATATGGGAAAAGTTCCGACAGCCTAACAATTTTACCCATCTACTGTACTGGACTATTACTCATAATTATTAACATAATTATTATTATTATTATTATTATTATTATTATTATTATTATTGTGGTGTGCTAGCAGAATTGTTAGCATACCAGGCAAAATGCTTTTAGGCATTTTGTGAATCTTTATGTTCAGAGTTCAAATTCCGCCGAGGTCAACTTTGACTTTCAGCCTTTCAGTGTCAGTACACAGATACAGATACACATACAGATACAAGCACCAACAAATATAAGAAAATGTGTATGCACACGTACACACACATCCATACACAAAGCCCAAATACACATATACAAGAGCACATGCACACACAAACATAATTATAGACAGATGCACATATACACACACAAACATACAAAAGCACAGTAGGAACACACACACACAATCATACATTCACATACTAACACACACATACAAGCACACACATATACAATTATACATTCACACACTAACACACACACACACAAGCACACATATACGCAATCATACATTCACACACGCGCACGCACACACACGCACACACACACACTCTTTCATCTTTCTGTCTTTTGTTTCTCAGCTTCAGGTTATTAAGTTGGCAGTTGAAGGATTTCCTTTCGAAATTGGCTGGTCTTCCTCTACCTGCACCTCCACCACCACAGCCCCACCACTCTACAACCACTGAATTGGCAAGTAAGAGTGGTAGTGGTGGAGGTAGTGCTGGTTGTTGTAGTGGTAGTACTAGTGGCATTGGCAGTGGTGGCGGTAGTGGTGGTGGCAAAGTTGTTGGTGGTGGTAGTCGTAACAGTAGTAGTAGCAGCAGCAGCAGTAGTGGAAGTGGGGGGAGGGAGTCAGACAGTGGTGCTTGTTCTTATTGTTCAGTAGACATGGCCAGTTTCTCTTTGAGTGTGTATGACATCAACTTTTTGGAATAGAATGATCGTCAACACTAGCAGTGGCGGCAGCAGTTACAGCTAACAATAATAATAATCCTTTCTACGAAAGGTACAAGGCCTGGAATTTTGGGGAGAGGGGACCAATCAATTACATCGACCCCCCCCCCTAGTGTTTCAATGGTACTTAATATGCCCGTGGGCATATAGCATAGTGGTTAAGAGCGCAGGCTACTAACCCCAAGATTCCAAGTTCGATTCCAGGCAGTAACCTGAATAATAATAATGACAATAATAATAATAATAATAATAATAATAATAATAATAATAATAAACAGCGAGCAGGCAGAAACGTTAGCATGCCAGGCGAAATCCCTAGTGGTATTTCGTCTGCCATTACATTCTGAGTTCAAATTACACCGAGGTCGACTTTGCCTTTCATCCTTTCGGGGGTCAATTAAATGAGTACTAATTATAAAAAAACCTGTAGACAGATGAGAAAAAGGGAGATGAGGTGAAGTGTGGGGGATGGGGAAGAAAAAGTACAAAGTGACAGAGAAAGAGAACAGAGGTACAGAGGTAGGTGGATAAAGGGTGTTATATTGACTTACCTGGGTAGTTGTAGGAGAAAACGTAGTCAGTGTTGGTCAAAGCCGATGACCATGTAACAAGGAGATAACACACACTCTGGCCCTTCTCATCTGCTAGGTGCCCCACTGTCATAGCCTTGACATCGTGTTTCTGTTGCCAATCCAGAAGATCTGTGATATCAAAAACTTCCAACATACAATCGGTCGTTCCCCTCCACAGTAAGCAACTGTAAAAAGAGAAAAGAAGAAGAAGAATATAAGAAGAAGAAGAAAAACAGAAAACCAAAACTAAAGTAATGAAAGAATGGGAAATCAGCAGAATTTCAAGACACAATCATAGAGGTATAGGTTTCCATTTCTAAGAAAATCTTTCCATTCATAAATGGAGAACATTTTTGGTTTTTCTCTGACGGTTCTTTCGCTTAGCTTGTTATTGAAGATCTTCACAATACTCATAGACATTTCTTTCTTAAATATCTTTGCAATTTAAGATGTGTGTGTGTGTGTGTGTATATATATATATAAACACACATACATATTATATATATATATATATATATATACATACATACGCATATATATATACATGCATACATACATATATATATATATACCTGCATACATACATATATACATGCATACATA
>NC_068995.1:53458561-53464522 GCF_001194135.2 Octopus bimaculoides | reverse complement strand
ATATAAAAAAATAACTATACCAATACATTATATTGTCTTTGAGCTTTTGAAGTTCAATGGTAATCCATGTAGATAATAGTTGGAAAAATAAGGATGCATGAGAATTGTGTTAGGTTTAAAAGAAAGGTTAAAAGTTTGTGTTAAGCAGGAAGTGTGGTGTCAAAGCAGGAAGTGCATGTAAGGGGAGACAAATGTTTTTAGTTGGAGTTATGAACTCTTTGTTGAAAAAGAGTTCAACCACCACACAAAAAGCCTTAATTAAGCAACATTAAAGGCTAAACATGGTATTGCTTCCACACCTGTCCTATTTGCCAGATTTAGCACCTGTGGACTTCCATCTCTTCCCCAAGATGACAATGCAGCTCAAAGGTTATTGCTTTAACACTGTTGACAAGATCAAGAGCGAATCACAGAAGGTGCTCGACTAACTTACAGAAAACAACTTCCAGATTCCAAAAGTGACAGGAACACTGGGACTGGTGCATTGCTACACAAGGTCACTATTTCAAAGATGATGTTAAAACTTAGGTAAATACATTATCTTTTATTAAACATAATTAGTCCAAGAACTTTTTGATACCACCTTGTATATATATATATATGTGTGTAAATATATGTATATATACTACATTATATATATATATATATATACAAACAGACACAGATACACACACACACACAAACCCACATTCACATACCATCAGAAATATAGTAATAATCATGATAAATGTTTGTTCTTAATTTGATACTTAATTAAATTTTACCTTTCAAAAAAAAAATGAATACATAAAGAATAAATTTTTTTGAAAAAACAGAATGCACAGTGTTTCTTTTTCTTTACCTCTCTCTTTCTCTCCATATGTGTGTGTGTGTGTGTATGTGTGTGTGTGCGTGTGCATATAAAGAATACTCTATTAATATAAAGTAAGTGAAATTACAATTTATAATTTGAAAAATCTTCATTAAAAAAAATACTGATCAAACAAAAAAGGAAAGAAAGAAAGAAAGGACAAAAAAATTTATTATATTTGCAAATTCTAGAATTAAAACCATGAATTAGAGAGAGAATGAAATGGAATGGAATGAGATGTTTGGAGAACATCAATATACTGGCTGATTTTCTAGCAGCAGTGACCTTATTACTTAGGGCAGGTAATAATAATAATAACAATAATATTAATAATAATAATAATAAATTATAATAATAAATGATGATAATAATAATAAATAATAATAAATGATGATGATGATAATAATAATAATATTAATAATGATAATAATAACAATAATAATAATATTAATAATGATAATAATAACAATAATAAATAATAATAATAATAATATTAATAATGATAATAATAACAATAATAAATAATAATAATAATAATAATAATAATGACGATGATGATGATGAAGATAATAATAACAGCAATAATACAAACAATAACAATGATGATGATGATGATGATGATGATGATAATGGTCATAATAATATTAATAAATGATTAATGATATAAGAAAATGTTTAACCATCAATCTTGGAGGCCCCCCATAAAGGAGCATGAGTACTGCCTCCTCAGTGGATTGAAAAGTACAAAAAGAGACATAGGAGATGTAGAGACATGGTTGTGTGGTTAAGAAGCTTGCTTTGCAACCCTGTGGTTTCAAGTTCAGTCCCACTGCATGGCATCAGGGCAAGTGTCTTCTACTATAGACCTGGGCCAACCAATGCTTTGTAAGTGATTTTGGTAGATGGAAACTGTATGGAAACCTAGTGTGTGTGTGTATGAAAGAGAGAGAGAATGTGTGTATCTTTATGTCTGCGTTTTCCCCTCCCCACTGCCACTATCACTCAACAACCTGTGTCAATTTGTTTGCATCCCCTTGACTAAGCAGCTCAGCAAAAGAGATCAACAGAATAAGTACCAGACTATACTGGGGTTGGTTTATTTAACTAAATTCTTTCCAGGTACTGCCCCAGCATGGCTGCAGTCCAATGAATGAAAGAAATAAAAACAGAATATAAACCATTGGTATGAAATTAGCTTCTGTTTGATTGCTGAGGACTTTTTTTTTGTTTGTTGGTTGATTATTGTGGGGAGTGGGGGGGGGAAACATGCAAAGGGGAAGTTTATGAAACTGTATTCAGTAAAAGGATGTGCAATAAAAGATTAAGAACCCCCACTTCGATGCAATCACCATCCAATAAACCAACACATATTTACATAAAATTGACATGCAACACTATTAAACATCAGATGCACCATCAATCAACACATCACACAACTCCAATATAATCTAATATAAGAGCGACATACTTTGCATAATTATTACTGCAATGAAATAATAACACATACCATGCATAATCATCGTCTGACACTAAAGCACATAATAACACAACTCCACACAAACACATTAAAAGCACAACAACAATAACCACAATCAGAATCCTCGGAAGAGTAACACAACACAAATTCCTGTCTTTTGCACATTTTGATTTGAATACAACAAACAGAGCAAACATTAAAGTGACACCGGTTGCAACACAACAAAACACAAACACCATAACAAGCAAAACATCTTCAACAAACAACAGTTCTACTTCCACCCAACTTCCAAAAACAAAAACAAAAACAGTTTATTCAACATTGTGCTTTGAGAGATGGAGGTGAACCTGGTGGTACAATAGAAGCTATGATGATGATGATGATGATTTAAAATTTTGGCACACAGCCAGCATTTTCGTGACAGGGGTAAGTCAATTACATTGACCCCCCCCCCGCCCCACTCAGTACTCAACTGGTGCTTATATTACTGACCCCCTACAAAAGGATGAAAGGCAAGCTAACCTCAGCAGAACTTGAACCCAGAACATTAAGAATGGTAAGGATTCGACCAGATCACCACCTAATAATAGACCCCTCTTAAATATGAGACACCTCGACAGGTGCTCCTTATGCAGTAACAATAATCTTTTCTAATAAAGGCACAAAGCCTGAAATTTGGGAGACAAGGATGCATCGACCCCACTTGACTATTACTTATTTCATTGACCCCTCAGCCGAATTTGAACTCAGGACCTAAGGATGAACGAAATACCACTAAGCATTTTGCCCATCACACTAATGTTTCTGCCAGTTTGGTGCCTTCAATGATAATATCCACCAATAATAATAATAATAATAATAATAATAATAATAATAATAATAATAATAGCAAAAGGCTCTCATAAAAGTGCGATGGAATTGATAAATGAATGTCTTGAAAGGATTATTTATCAAACTATCTTTATCTTGAAATGTCTTCTCTTTTGAGTAAACGCCAAAGTTTCTGGAGCTCAGCGAATGTAAAGCCAAACCAGTTTTTGTACTGACAACTGACTTCATCGTTGTCAGTAATATAATTATAAACAGCAGCAATACCACCGCCGCCGCCACCACCACCACCACCATCATCATCATCAACTGCAGCAGCATCAGTATCATCAGCATCAACTGCCAGCAGCATCTAAATCATATGCATATTTATCATAACCAACGACCACCTTCATTAAACCATCATCATCATCACCAGCAGTAACATCATCAAAGTCATCATCATCATCATGATCTACATTTGAAGTTGATGGAATGACAGAAACAGGTGAGAAACAAGCAAAGTAAGACACATAACCTCATAATACTCAAAGTATCTAAACAATTTTTTATACAATTCCTAAAAATGTTTAATTATAAAATTTGTGATAGGGATCAAAGGAATCCATAGGCAAAAAATGGTTGAGATCCACTGGTCTAGGGGAAGGAAAACCTGACAGAAAACCAGCCCAGCTTTAGGACCTGAAGGCTGGTCATTGGGCTAATCACTTGATACTGAAAAGATAATCTTCAAATTATAAACACTTGGAACACTCAGAATCTATCTTGGAGAGGCATTAGTTCTGAACCGGGAAAGAGGAGGAGCTGCAACGTGATGAGTGAAAGCTGAAGAGGAAGCCCGGGGGCTGATTATGCTGGGTTTCTGAAAGAAGGAGGAATTGGAGAAGATAGAATAACACCTGGAGAAGAACTATCAACAAAGAAAAAGATAGGCAGGTAAATGGGGAACGTGGAACAAGGTGGGAATCACAGCCATTGACTGAGCAGCATGGAGAGAGAGAGGGGAGGGGGGATCCTTATGTGCCGCCTGACATGAAATAGAAAAAAGATGTACAGATGTGAGATCAACAGCTTGATAGATTTGGAAAAGGAATACTGGTCCCCCTGAAAAAAGCTTGGAAGGAATTTAAATTAATATTTCTCCAAATGGATTCTAAAGAATCCTAGAATTCTGTGAAAAAAAATTCCGAGATTCTGCAAGGTAGAGGATCTTTTTTGTAAAATTCAATGAAAATTTATCTCATGAAAAAAAAGGTTTTCATGATTCCAAAGTAATGTTAAATGATTTTTTTTTTATATATGTGAATAAATTCTCTAAAATCGTTTTTTGTTTTGTTTAAAATCTGATTAAAATACAGGTAAGGGTTCCACGATTTTTGAAAAATTATATAAGGGTTCCATGAGACAATAAGTCAAAGAACTACTGATGTTGGAAACAGTGCCCATGACCTCTGTAGGTCATCCTAGACATGCATGACCTTTGTAGGTCATCAGAGACTTATGAGAAAAGGAGATAGATGCAGTTAGATAGTTCAAAGGAACAGAGGCCATTGTAGGAGTATGCTAAAACATTTGTTTATGTTGTGTGACAGAATTATTCCAGATCATCATCATCATCATCATTTAACGTACGTTTTCCATGCTGGCATGGGTTGGACGGTTTGACTGCGGACTGGCAAGCCAGGAGGCTGCACCAGGCTCCAATCTGATCTGGCAAAGTTTCTACAGCTGGATGCCCTTCCTAACACCAACCACTTCGCGAGTGTAGTAGTGGGTGCTTTTATGTGCCACTGGCACAAGGGCCAATCAAGTAGTTCTGGCAACGACCATGCTCAAAATGTGTTTTTTACGTGCTACCTGCATGGGAGCCAGTCCAGGGGCACTGGCAACGATCACGCTCGAATGTTGTTTTTCACGTGCACCGGCACATGTGCCAGTAAGGCGACGCTGGCATATATGGAAGACAAATTGCTATAGTTATTGTGATGTAACTATTTTGCTATTATATTTATGTTGAAATACACAGACTTTGATTCAATTAATTCTGAAAATAATTAAGAGCTTGGTAAAATAATTTTGTCATAATTAAGCTGGTGTTTAAGACATAATAAATTAACTTGAAATTTTAATGGAAGGTTTAAAATGCAGATCTCTAGAAAATGGAAATTGTATTGTAAAACTATATGTGGTTTCAGGCAAGTTGCTATCAAAAGGGTTAAAGAGGATTATTCACTAATCTGAATTGATGGATTATCCCTGAAGAGGAAACTTAGACACTGGAATACAGAGTTGGATTAATGTTTATATACAGAATGATGAGCAAATATGTGTGTGTGTATATGTGCATATATACAATGAAAATTTTACACACACACATATATATATATATATACATATAGATAGATAGACAGATATATCAAATTTTTGAAAATGCACAGTCACTCTCAAAAATATAGAGATAAATCACAAAGACACATATGCACGTGCGCGCACACACACACACACACACATGCACACACATACTTGAAATATAAGAGAACACTTGCAGTTCTAAACATTGGTTGTTGCAATCAATAAACCACATCACACAAACATAAGGACATATATTTTCATATTTACACATAAATATACACGCATACGTATATATATATACATGCATACATACATAGACAGATATAAATATATATACACACTTGGAAATATATGTGCATGTGTGCTTGCATGTATATGTATGAAAACAAATACACACAAAATTATACATATTCATATGTACACACACAGACATATTCATATAGATCGGAAGAGC
>NC_068995.1:53455089-53458148 GCF_001194135.2 Octopus bimaculoides | reverse complement strand
GAGAGAGAGAGAGGGGTGGAGGGAGAGAGAAGTAGAGTTGAGTAGGGGGAGAGAGATGGTAGGGAGTGGGCAAAGATTTATATAACACACACACACACACACACACACACACACATATATATATATATAGAGAGAGAGAGAGAGAGAGAGACAGAGAGAGATGAATACATAGATACATACATACATAATTATATATATATATGTATGTATGTATGAATGTGTGTGTGTGTATATATATGTCTACGCATGTGTATATATGCATGTATATATATATATGTGTGCGTGTATGTATACATATGTGTAAACACACGCGCACACAAACACGCATACCTATGAGTATCTATAAATATCTATATAAATATATATGTGTGTATATATATATATATATATATACACACACACATATGAATATAAATATATATATGAATATATATATATATATATATATATATATATATATATACACACACACACACACACACACACACACACACACACACACACACACAAAGAGAAGGAAAGAGAGAGAGGTGAGGATGAAGACAGCTGTGTGTGTGTGTGTGTGTGTGTGTGAATGGGAGATCCGTGCCAGCTTTAGATATCAAGATAGAGAATTTAAAACCGCCGTTTTTAACCTCCCTCCCTCCCTCTCTCTCCCTTTCAGCAAAAACATCATCAGGGTTACCGCTACTGTTGTTTACTTGCATGCTGTTGTTTCTTCTACTAAAACCCGTTGTTGTTCTTGCTGCTGTTGTTGATCTAGTAATAGTTATAGTAGTATGTATGTATGTAGGTAGGTACGAATGTATGTCTGAGTCCTTGTGTGTCTGTTTGTGTGTGTGTGTGTGTGTGTGTGTGTGTGTGTATCGTGTTTTACAAAATTGGAAATCTTGACAAAATAGACAAATATTAAAATGTGACATTATATACAATGCTGCTTTTAACCTCTACAACCATCAAAACATTCCATCAGGTTACTTATATCTACTACATATTCTTGATGGTGGTGGTGGTGGTGGTGGTGGTGTATTATTAATATTAGTATTAGTAGTAATAATTGCTGTTGTTGTTGTTGTTGCTGCTAGTGTAAACAATTTTATGGAATGGAATAGAATATAGATGAAATATTAAAATGTCAGAATTTACAAAGCTGATCTGATTTTTATCCACCACCACCTCCTCTGCTATCAACACCACCACACCAATACCACTGTCACCACCACGACCACCACCACCACTGCCACCAACATCACCACCATCATCACCATAGGCAAGGAAAAAGAGGCAGTTGTTGTGGTTGTTGTTGGTTTAGGTGGTGGTGGTGGTGGTGGTCATGGTGGAGGTGGCAGAGTTTTTGGTGGCTTTTGTTATTTCTGTGGTTGTAATCAATTTTAAGAAATAATCTTTTACTTGTTTCAGGAATTCAACTACGCCCAGGCTGGAGCACTGCTTTAAATGCACTTTTAGTCAAACAAATCAACCCCAGTGCTCTTTTTTTTGTTTTTTTTTTAAAGCCTGGTACTTTTTCTCTCAGTTTCTTTTGCCAAACTGCTAAGTCATAACGGATATAAACAAATCAACACCAACTGCCAAGCTGTGGTGAGAGACAAACACAGACATGTGATGGGATTCTTTCAGTTTCCATCAACCAAATCCACTCACAAGGTTTTGGTCATCTCGAGGCTATAGTAAAAGACTTTTGCCCAAAGTTCCGTGCAGTGAGACTGAACCCAGAACCATTTGGTTGGGAAGCAAATTCCTCACCACACAAAACTCTGTGTGTGTATGTGCACACACATGCATGTTAGTGTGTGTGTATTAGTGTGTGTATATGTTAGTGTGTATGTATATATTAGTGTTTGTGTGTATATTAGTGTGTTTATGTGTATATTAGGTGTGTGTGTAACAAACAAAAATAATCCAGGGCAAGTTATATAGTAGATATTTAGATAAAATGTGTCTTATAAATGAAAGCACATTGTTAAGGTGCTGCACTCACAGTTACTAGATTGTGGTTTCAATTCCCAGACAGGGCAGTGTGTTGTGTTCTTCAGCAAAACGCTTCACTTTTACATTGTTCCAGTCTTCCTCTCAATCAGGGAGGGAAGGCTAGCCTGCTCGCCTTCCCAGTGGTGTGGCATCATTCAAAGGCTAAGACAGTACAAAGCGCACTGCGACCAGCAATGTGTAACAACACCTGATAGTCTTGTCAGTCACGTGGTTATATAATGACTCATGAAATAATCTCAGAACTAATTAAAACAACCTTAAAAGAAGTTAAAATAAACTCAGAACAAATTAAATCTGCTTTGCAAATTAATTAGTACCATCAGCCATTACAGATGATGATGATGATGATGATGATGATGATGATGATGAACCATATTTCAGATATTTTTATTCAACAAGTTATAAATTACAGTTAAATTCTGACTGGCAACATTTCTTGAACAATTATCAAAACATCTTACACGGGTTCACAGGATTCATCTGTTTTAGAAATAGAAAACAGTCATTCAGACTCTAAATACTAACTTCAATGGTACTATTTAATTAAAAAAACAAAACAAAAAAAAAAGATATAATTTGCTCTGAGTTTATTTAAACTTCTTTCAACGTTGTTTAATTGCTTTTGAGATTATTTAAATATTTAGATAAAACACATCTAAGATTTGAATTGTTTCATTCATTTCAAATCTGAATTCATTTCATCATTTGAATTAGGTTTAGGATATCACATTTACTGATGGACGACTAAAGTCACTCTCTAAAAAGATCATCATCATCATCATCTGGTCAAGTAACATGCCCAAACCAATAAAATATATGTTTCAATGTTGTAATTATTATTGTTATTATTATTCAGGTCACTGCTTGGAATCGAGCTCGGAATCTCTTAACCACTATGCCATATGCCCATGGGCAATTATGAAGTGAATATTTAGGGCTTATAAATCTAATACTTTCCTATCCTTCCTTAATACCAGTTCCCATATGCTGCTCATATCTGCACTTGGTCTGCTTAGGAGGTTGTTGTGTCCTAGCATATGTGCTGCTGC
>NC_068995.1:53452933-53455079 GCF_001194135.2 Octopus bimaculoides | reverse complement strand
CTTAGGAGGTTGTTGTGTCCTAGCATATGTGCTGCTGCTTTTAGTTTTCGTATTTTCCAATGGTGTTCTCAGTCTATTATTTTAACTTCATCCCACAGGGAAGGTGGTCTCCAATTTTTCCATACATGATCAGCTATACCCAATTTATCAATATCTCCTCATGTCACAGATGTTCCTCTACCCTTATTTTGAGTTGGTGACATGTTTCGCCTTTGTATAACCTACCACAGCTGCATGGGATGGAGTACATGAAGTCTTTGGTCATATTCTCTTCTATTGGTGGTTTTACCCAAAGGAGATACTTGCAAAGTGTTGTATTATTCTTGAATACTGTCCTGATGTCATATGGGCCACATATCTTTTGTATCTTTTCGGAGAGGCCTTTCACATAGGGTATATCAGCCGAAATGTTGTGTTGACGACAAACGAGATGAGGACAAATATCCGTCAAATGTAAATAACGTAAATAATGTACACAATTCCTCATCTCTTCAATATAGAACTGTAAACTACAGCAAGTCATCTTCATAGTGGAAATGATTGTAAAGGAGCTACTATATACAACAACAGTAACAGAGGTTTTATATTTCCAAAACGGAGGATTCCTATAAATCCATGGAAGACGCTTTGATAAATTTCCAAGAAATGTTGCCAGTTGAGATTAAACTGTAATTTATAACTCATTTAATAAATATATAAATAATAAATAAATGATGCAATAAATAAATAAAGTCAATTTGATGATACTATTTAATTAGAAAAGGATTTAATTTGCTCCGAGTTTATTTTAATTTCTTTCAAGGTTATTCTGATTAGTTTTGAGATTATTTTAATTAGTTTTGAGGTTATTTTAATTAATTTCTAGGTTATTTTAGTTTGCTCTTTGTCTATTTTAATTTGTTTCAAGTTTAATTTGCTTAATCATCATCACCGTTATTGTTTTACTGTCAACTTTTCATGTTTGCATGGGTTGGAGGGAATTTGTTGGTGCAAACTACGTTGAAGAGAGTGAGGGTTAGCGACAGGAAAGGCACTTCCTTTCGTTTGTTTCCAAGCAAGATATTATTCAGCTCACAATTGTAAGACTGTCAGTTCAATACCTGACAGTGTATTGTGTCCTTAAGCAAGGCACTTCATTTCCTATTGCTCCAGTCCACTCACCTGGCAAAAATGCGCAGTACCTGTAATTCAAAAGGGGCCAGCCTTGTCACACTCTGTGTCAAGCTGAATCTCCCCGAGAACTACGTTAAGGGTACACGTGTCTGTGGAGTGCTCAGCCACTTGCACGTTAATTTCACGAGCAGGCTGTTCCATTGATCGGATCAACTGGAACCCTCCTCGTCATCATAACCAACGTAGTGCCAGAAGTGTGTTGGAGTGAAACCTGGTATAATACAGAATAGTGTTGTATAACGTTGTAGTGTGGTTAAGTAGTGGAACGGAGTGCAATGTAAGTGTAGCACTGTTTTAGTGCGGTTTAGTGCCACAGAAGTGTAGGTCAGATGAAACATCAGATCTCTGCTGCATTTGATTCAGCAATTGTTACTTCGGAAACAGAGCACTATGCTTAAATAAAATGCTGTTGCAGAGATAAATTACTACAACTGCTACTGCTGCTACTACTACTACTACTACTACTAGGAGGTGATGGTTGTATAACCAATGGTGGTGGTGGTGGTGGTGGTGATGTATAGTAGTTTTAGTGGTTAAAAACTAGTGTTGGTTTTAAGTAGAGTTAAGAGTGTGGAAAACACAATCAGGATAATGGTGCATTTAAAAAGGATGGGAGAGACAGTGGGAGGGAAGCGATGGGAGCAGGTGTGGTGGGGAAGAAGTATGTATAAACAGGAGATAAAGTAAAAGAATTTATGAGTAATTGGCTCAGCAGCTTTCTTTAGTTTTAAGTGCAGTCAAAAGCCAAACAACAACAACAACAATAACAAAAATAGCATGGTTCATAGGAGATATTGAATCTTACCATTTACATCTTGTCGCTTTTGCAACATTAGAATTTAAAGTATCAGAACATTTTTCCATAGCTATATTAAGCTGTTTCCTTTCACACACGAAACAGAATTACACACATACATACGTGTGCATATATATATATATATATATATATATGTATGTATGTGGGGGGGGGGGG
>NC_068995.1:53448577-53452725 GCF_001194135.2 Octopus bimaculoides | reverse complement strand
TGGATGATGGAAGGATGGGTGGATAAATGGGGTGGGTGGGTGTTTGGATGGATAGATGGATGGGGAGGGTCGGTAACTATGTGGGAAGATGGGTGGGTGCGGAAAGAAAAGATAGAGGGATTGGTTTGATGGATGGAAGTTTTGATGCTTAAGTAGTAAGATGGGTAGGTAACCGGGTGGATAGGAGGACGAATGGGTGGGTGGATGGGGGAGGAAAGGTTAGAGGATTGGTTGATTCAATGGGCAGACAGACAGACAGACTTATAGATGGATGGGCAGACGGATGGATGATTAGATGAATGACTAACGGGATGAATCACTGCCTAGATGGTTTGATTGATGGGCAGATAAATGACTGACTGTCTGTCTGTCAGTCAGTCAGTCAGTCTGAGTGGGTGAGTGGAAGGATGTATGGATAGATAGGTGAATGGGTGGCTCACTAGATGGATGGAAGCATGGATGGATGGGCGAGGGAAGAGAGGAAGAGATAGAGGGCTGATTGGTTACAAGGAAAGAGAATGTGAGAGAGAGTGTGAGAGAGAGAGAGCGTGAGAAAGAGAGTGTGAGAAAGAGAGTGTGCAAGTGAGAGTGAGAGATGGATGGACTGACAGACAGACAGATTGATGGATAAGTGAGTAGCTGAATGAATCACTGGATAAATGATTTGATTGATAGATGGATAAATGGATGTTTGTATATCTGTCTGTCCGTCCATCCATTCATCTGAATGGATGGATGGAGGGCCAAGATGAAATGGCTGGTTGGAAAAATGGCCGAGCTAGTTTACGAAACCAGTGCATCACATTGGAGAGATTTCATCCGTTTATCATTTGCATTGATTCAATTTTGTACATGAACAACATTTACAATTTAAATTTAGATATGAAATAATCTCACAATCAGATCAATATATTTAAGTGTTTTAGCGTAGAAAATTCAATCAAATAATGACAGTCAGTTAGCACTGTAGAAACCTTAGCGTGACCTCGGTGTGACCCGTGCTTTTTCAAAATGCTCTCAGAACACCTAAAGTGATTCTAAAAGAAAAAGGACATTTTTCTCTACGTGTGTGTGTTGCTCCGGAGGTCACTGGAGATTTTCTGATCACTTCTGAAGGAAACAATAACTATGGCTACCACTGTTGCCACTACTACTACTACTACTACTACTATGATTATTACAAGCTCTTTTCTTCCTCCTCCTCCTCCTCCTCTACCTTCTTTCTTTGCTCCTCTCACAGCCCCTTGACAGCTATAGCTGTTACATGGTTTAAAAGGCTTTCAGTGGAAAGTGGAAAAGAAAACTGAAATGATTGAAGCATTTAAGGGGATGTTTGTCCATAACATATAAGAACGACTGGAGTTGAAAGAGAGAAGGAAGAAAGAGAGGGAAAGAGGCTGGAGAAGGAAAGTAAGAAGACTGAAACATAACAACAATACATAACAGAGTGACTGTAGAGAGGGAGAGTATAGTGATGTATGGCAAGGAGTGATATAAAGTGTTAGTACTTCTTTTTTGAAATAAAAGAGAGACAAGTGAAATAAAAGAGATAGAAGACCAGTGAGAGGTCTAGGAGAGTGGAAACAATATTACTAATGGTAGGAGAAGAGAAATATGGGGGAATTGGAAGAGCCAGACTAGAAGTGGCACAAGAGCAGCCTGCTCTGTGAAACAGAAGCCATTATAGATGTGGTAGAAAGGGCGGAGAGAAGAGATGGCAGATTTGCTAAGCAGCTCTAAAGAAGACAGAGAGAGTGAGGTCTGAGGGAAATTTGGTTGTTGTTTCTTTTAGTAGGTCAAGCATTCCAACCAATTGATACAGCTTTGTTCAATTAGAGTCAATGTGAAAACAGAACACCAACAATGATGACAACACAGAGGTGATGACAACAACGATGATGACAACACAACAGTGATGACAACACAACAGCAATAACAACACAACAGCAATGACAACACAATGATGATGAGAGTGACGGCGGCAAGAACAGAGATAATGATAACTACATCTGGAGACACTATTTCAGGCCTGGCCAACTCCAATTACATCGCGGGCCATTTTAATCACAGAAAGTTTTGAGGGCCACTTGTATACTTTATGCACTAATAGTCACTACTGACAGAATTGAAAGCATTTTGCTTTCTCATGATGTTATTACAATAAATACAATTATTACAATAATGAAGGAATGATCGTTCATTCAACATGAAATATTATCATCACAAAAACAGTAGTATCTTTCTTTTTTACTTTTCTTTACAATCTTTAACATTTGATAAAATTTTTTAAATGTTTGTTTAAATAAACCCATTTCACAAAAGCATCAAGCAGGCTGCAAGATAAAAGTCTGCAGGCCACATGCAACCCGAGGGCCTTGAGTTGGCCAGCCCTGCACTAAACCATCTTAAAAACGAATGCCCATACTGAGCAAGTTGGGTTTCTGCAGGATTCTTTTATGGCAGTTCCTTTATTATTTTGGGGTTCTTTTTGTAATGTCGGTGGAGATAAATGTTTGGCACTTACCGATGTCTAGTTTCAACAACTGTGGAAGAGAATGTTGTATTCCTTGGCAGTTGCAATGTATGCACCACAGCTTCATTTTCTTCCTCCAGATTCAGACTGTGTTCGCTTACCTCTGCTTCACAAGCTATGACAGTGCCATCGGTGAAGATGGTGAGGATCTTCTTGCTCTGTTCTAAATAATGAATGTCCAGTGGACTGCACACTGGTTCGACAGTCAACATTATCTGTTGGATACAGAGCAAACTCTCAGGGCTGAAATGAGAGAGAAGAGAGGAAAAAACAGGGTTGTCAGGACGGAGATGGAAAAAGGGAGAAAATGTCAGAGAGAGCAGAGGAGTGAGAGAAAGTGTGAAGGGAAGCAGAAGGGGTGGAGTGTGCAAGAAAAAGAGAGAGTATAAGCAGAGAGAAATTGTTATAAAGCAAGACCAGAAAGTGTGTTAAATCTTTGACAAATGCATCTACAGTCTGTGCTTGTCCTTCTATCATACTTCAGCCTCTCGACACCTGGCATAAAGTCACCTCAACCCCGCCACCGCCACACACACACACATATTATTCCTAATAATAGGGTTTCAATTTTTTCCACAAGGGCAGCAATTTGGGGGGAGGGGATGAGTAGAAAAACACTCATGCCAGTGCCACGTGAGAGCTACCAGCCCATTCTGCAAAGTGGTTGGCATTAGGAAGGGCTTCCAGCTGTAGAAAACCCTAACCCTAACCAGACTGGAGCCCAGTGCAGTTCTCCAGTTTGTCAGCTCTGGTCAAACCATCCAGATGAGGATGAGGAGGATGATGAGGATGATGAGGAGGATGGCAGACAAAACTGTTTCCATATACCAAATTCACCCACAAAGAATTGGTCAGACCAGAGCCAGAGTAGAAGACATTTGCCCAAGGTGCCGTGCAGTGAGATTGAACCCAAAATCCCACGGTTGCAAAGCAATCTTCTTAAACACACAGCAATCCTGTATTTATCATACTGAAGCATAATTAAACGCTTAACACTTTCACGTCCATATATCAGTTGATCTATCAACACTGCTTAAGTTTCAGTTAATTTATTAAAATAATTAATAATTTGGCGAGATTTACTAAAGTAACTAACTTCTTATTAAATTAATTAACTTTTGAGATTTCCAGCACAAAATGATATTAAATATTAAAAGTAGCAATTTGAATCAGGAAAGAGAAATAGGCTGTCATTAGATCTGTTTATCTTTTCCATTTCACACTGACGCTTATAACGTTTAACATTTCCTTTAATTACAACAGGTTAGAAACATAACATTAACCACAGATTCTTACATAAAACCGTCTCTTATTTCTTTCTGTCGTTGAACTCTGGTCATGCTGGAGCACCATCCTTGAAGGGTTTAGTTTAAAAAAATATATATACCAGCTCAAGTACATGTTTTAAGCCTGGTACTTATTCTGTCAGTCTTTTTTGTTCAATTGCTAAGTTACCAGGCCATAGATAAATGAACACTGGTTGTTAAGCAGAGGTGGGGAAACACATACACACACAAATACTAATAACTTGGTACAAGTAGAAAGATATATTTTTTCAACACATAAATACTGATAGAACAGCATATATATATATATATACACATATATATATATA
>NC_068995.1:53441578-53447887 GCF_001194135.2 Octopus bimaculoides | reverse complement strand
ATATATATATATTCTTTCTGTGTATTGAATCTGTGATAGGTGGGCGAGAAACAACTTAAATTTCTGATAGCACAGTGTATAGATATTGAGTCGACCACATGTTCAGATTCTTTAAACCTCTCATCAGAAATTGTTTAATTCCACTGCCATGATGTTGAGATATAAAAAAAAATTTTAAAAAAACAGCTCATAATTATACAGAAAATGTGTCTTGGATCTCAGGAGGATGTGCCAAATTTGCATATTAGTGTTATAGAAAATGCTTCTTAGCACTCACAAACATAATCTTATAAAAATAAACACACACACACACTGTGAGAATTTCAAAAGCCAATATAAAAAAAAAAATTTCTGTTTAAAATGTACATAGCCTTTCCTGTGGAATGGAACAGAGGGAATATCAAACTCATAGCAATTTCAAGAAGCAATGGATTAGAAGTATTAGTACAGTGTGGACAAAATGCCTTGCAGAATTTAACTATAGCTCTTTACGTTGTGAGTTCAAGTTCCATGCAAGTTAGTTTTGCTTTTCTTCCACCCAAGGCAGTGAAATCAAAGCACAGTTATGTACGGAAGTTCTTTGACTATTTTATGAAGTGGGAAACCTTTATTATAGCCTGACAGGTGAAAATATTAATCTTCTCTTTTACATATTATTGGTTTCAGTGATTAGGTGATTAGACTGTGGCCATGTTGGAGCACCACTTTGAAGAGTTTAATTCAAACAGATCAATCCCAGAGCTAACTTTTTTAAAAAAGTCTAGTACTTATTGTGTCAGTCTCTTTTGCTGAAGTGCTGGGTTAAAGAGACATAAACAAACCATTAACTATATACATGTCTATGTGTCTATGTATATTCATATATATAAGTCTATATACTTATATATATATATATATATAGTTTCCATCTACCAAATCCATTCACATGACATTGGTCAGCCCAGTGCTATATTACAAAAAACACTCACCCAATGCATCACAAAGTGGAATTGATCCTGAAACCATTTGGCTGCAAAGCAAGTTTCTTAACCACACAGTCATGTGCCTGCACCTATCATTTATTGCTCTTTTTTTTTCTTTTTGTCTTTGTTTCCGAAAGCTGAAAGTTGTTACAAGAGTACAAAAGCAGGAGAAGCATGCAGGAATTCTCTTTTACAATTGGTTATTGATTTCCAAGTATTGATTTTTGTTTTTGCTTTCTTTTAAGGTGCTGACTTGGCAGAAATAGTCTCCAGCTCCAAACTAAGACTCTTTCTGTATAGACTTGCATTCCTTGATATTCTGATTTCAAAATCCTCACCTAAAAACCAACTCAGCTTTTCGTCCTTATGGCGAAGGGGACAAAGATCCAATCATCAGACATAACAGTATCGTGTCATGGAATGCGACTGATTCAATCAACTCTAATATCTACAGAATTACACCAAAGTAAGCAATCAATAATAATTCCTTTTGACCAAGCACACAAGGTCAATTTCATCAATTAGTTTTAATTATACAGTGTTAATTACAGAACAACCTACAGCAATGAACTCTACCTCCACTTAGTAACTATTTGCTGTATGATGGCCTTAACTACTTGAGTTTAATTCTAAATGAATATAAGTCAACTTGTAAAATTTTCAAAAATTACTTTCTATATTAAATGGCTTCAAACGATAAATGACTCGGTCTTGTTGCAACAGGTTAATTGCTTTTTTGTTTTAATTTTGTTTTTATGGTTTTCTTTTACTTTTCTTCTTTTCATTGCATTTTATTTTAATTTTATTTAAAAATTTTTTTATTTTTAACTACTTTACTACATCGGCTATTTTGTGGACTCGATAGTAGACATAAACCGGCAAACTTTTACTGAATGTCTGCAAACTTTCCAATTTGATTCCAGACATTTAATGCAATATTACCGTTCAGTTTCCTCTAAATGTCGATTTTTTCCAACTTTAAATGCTTAAGACGTGGAACAGAAGCAGAAACATTTCAAGAATGGTTATTGAAGCATACTTAATTTCACAATTGGGAATGAATGTGCTTTCTAGAACAGCAGGGAATGTTATAGTTTTTGTCTGGTTTCTTTATTTATTGTCTTTTTATATTGTCTTATGCTACATTTTTTCTTTCTCATTTTCTCTCCCACCCCACATACCTCCCTCTCTCTCTGTCTCCATACATTAACAAAGAAAACCACATTTGATTGTATTAACGAGGTGTTGCAAAACCAATAGAAAGGTCCACAGTTCATACCACATCAACGGCACTGCACCTACACACCCACACCTTAATTCGTACATGGCTCAGACCATCTGGCTGTATATAGATACTGAGGTAAGAGAAAGGAAGGACTCATTGAAATTGTTGCTAGTGGGAGTATCATATAATTAATGAGTGTTTCATTAATATCATCATCATCATCATCATTGCTTTTACATTGCCATGCTGGTATGAGATGGACAGGTCTTTTTCAAGGTCAGGTTCCTTCCTGATACCAACTCTTCTAGTTTCCTCAGACAACAAATGGTGGTGCTCCAGCATGGCCACAGCTTGTGAGCTGAAACTAGTTCAATTCAATTCAACATGCAAAAATTTCATTGCTGACATCAAATCCTACCATGACTGTCACTAAGAGAGTAACAGTCACTTCTAGGTTGTGTTTACAAGAAAACCAAACCAATGAGAGAAGCATCTATGTGGTCACTTGATATGCAAAAATAGCAGTGAAATCTCCCTCAGATCACACCTACTAACGATTTGTTGAACAATGTAATTATGTATTTGCAGATATACAAAAAGGCAGTGTGGTCATGGCTGGGAAGCCTTTGGAGCTAAACAAAAACAGCAGCAAGATAGCCTTCATGTGGAATCCTTTTAATCTAATGGTCACACACACACACACACACAGAATAATAGATAGATATATGCACACACAATAAGTAAGCAAACACACACATACATGAAGACACAAACGCATACAAACAAACAAATGAACACGCACACACAGAGGAAAACAAATATACATGCCCACACAAACAAATAAGTAAACACACACACACACACAAAAACACACACTCAGACACACACATACATAAATGCATACACATGCAGACACACACACACATACACACACAATGTTAAGCAATTAGTAAGAAGACCAGACTTATCAAAGGTCATCAATCTCTGGAAAAATTAAGAAAAAAGTAATAGAAATGGTAAATTATTTTAACAGATCCGTGATTATGATTCTAATGAGTAGAGACACAGTTGTGTGCTTTAATTAATTTGGTGTCTAATGAAGGCTTTTGGAGGGCTTCAGTTGAAACATCTCAATATACATACAAACATATATCTACATATATACATTTACAAATATATATATATATATATATATATATACATATATCCATTTTACACATATATACATATATATATATGTATTATATATATACACAGACACACACACACATATATACATCCATACACGCATGCACATATGTAAATACATATATATATATATATGTGATATACATATATACATACACACATGCACACATATGCACATACAAGCACACATACACACACACACACACATATATACACATACACATACACATATATACAAACACACACACACACACACAGATATATGCACAGACAAACTTATACATAAGTATATTTATTATAACTTCATTTGTTTATTGGTTTTGTGTGGCTGTTTTTGTTTCCTATACCAGACAAGATTGGACAAATTCTTTATTTTGAGGCAATATTTTTACAGCTGGATGTTCTTCCTGTCACCAACCTTTTCCTGTTTTACAAGTAAGGAAATCATTATTTCACTACTTCAAGAGAGTAAGCAATGTTCACCTGGAAGGTAAATACACGACCACTTTTTACACTCAGAACATCTCATATAAGAAATAAAAGAATCAAAAATGTTAACTTTCATTCAAACATGTGTATATGCACAAACATAAGAATATATACACATACACATGCATACAGGCTCACATACACACACAATGTGTTTCTACGTAGTTTCCTGTTAGAGGAGGGAAACCACTAATATATTGGTGAACCCAAAACAATTGAGATCCTAAAAAAACCAAGGTGCCATGTAAAAAAGTATTGGGTGAATGCTGCTGTCACATAAAAGGCACCTATGTCAGTGCCACACAAAAAGCACCCAGTACACTTTGTAAAGTGGTTGGCATGTTAGGAAGGGCATCCAGCTGTAGAAACCAGGCCAAAGCAGGCTTTGGAACTTGGTGTGGCCACTGGCCTTGCTATTTCCTGTCAAGCCATCCGACCCATGCCAGAATAGAAAAACAGACATGAAATGTTGTTGATGATGATGATGATGATGAGGCCAATAACAGAAGATAATTTCACAGCAAGACTGAACCTAAATCCAAACAGCTCCACCACAAAAAAAGGGTGGGTATACGCGTGTGTGCAGCCTACATCAAACAGCCCAATGAAAGCAAAGAAGACCGAAACTTCAAAGTCACTGTCAACACTATTCTAGTTAAACAATAATAAATTTTGTTTTTGTCGATTAGGTAGGCATAATTCACTCCTACCTTTCAATCTCAGTATTTAAGCTATGCATAGTATTGCTGTAGTACACATGCTGCATACATTCCTACAACAACGTTTTTTTTATGTACTATAAAAGCAGAAGTAATTCTGCCTTCAACTCAAGTCACACGCCTGTGTTTCGCATATTTTTTTGTGTTTTACAACATAAAGGTCACCAACTGCCTACCCTGAGTAATTACTGATGGCACAACAGTCAAGGATATATACAGTCATACATGAAGTACATCTGTGATCTTTTGGACATATTTCATGAATAGAGTTTCAGGTAGAAGCCTTTGCTGAAGTCCACTTGTTATTACTTTCATTTAACACCAATGGTTTGCTGGCCAAAGTTAATCACAAGAGAGACGATGTTGCGTATCACAATGTGAGTGTAAGAGACTGTACAGAGCAGTCTTCCTTAAAAAAATCCAGCAGCTCAGACAACATCGTCATAATCTACCTTAACCCTTTTGATACCAACCCAGCTGAAATCACCTCTGGCTCTGTAGTATAAATGTCTTGTTTTCATAAGTTCTGAATTAAAATCTTCCACCAAACCTTAGTCACAATTTATGTTCCTAACACTAGCTGAATGATAACTAAGTTATTTTACTAAATTATTTGTCATATTTAAAATTAATCGAAAGAAACGCAGAGCATCTCAAAATAAATACAGTAATGAAAGGGTTAATCTACAATTAAATTGCTTATCTTGTGTGAAAATAAATTAGAATAAATTCTTATTATTACTAGGAGGAGGAAGAGGAGGAGTAGGAGGAGAGCTGGGAGATTCGTTAGTAATTTAAAAGGACACACATTCATTCATCAATTATTGTCCATTTTTCCATACCAGCATTGGTTAGATGGGGAGTTATCTGGGACAGAATTATTTCATGGTAGAATGGTCTTCCTGTTCTGTCACCAACACTTAATGGTTTTTGTTTTTTTACTTTTTTTTTTTTTTTTGACTCCAGAGGATTTGGGAAATGAAGAGTCGTCAGTCATACTGTGAACAAGGAACGTCAACATCACTGCTTCACATGAACAACGGGTTGTGGCTAGAGTACATCACCCTCTGATGAGGATAGACACGACAACTACACATAAATATTAGCGGTCTGACATAGTCGGCAGTTCATAGTTTGGTCTTCGAGGTCCAGGTACAGTTTACAGTTCGAATTGGTGTGTTGGAAACATTGATTGTTGGTTCGGAAAAGATTGTTGGTTCGTTACATGTTATACACACACATGCACACACAAACAAACAGAGAGACACGTATATGCATGTATACACATGTGCACATGTATAGTTTCATGTGTATGCAAGCATGTGTGCATGTGTGTGTGTACACATTATACAAAATTATATACATACACAGATAATTATATATATGTACATATATTTATATATATATGTGGATATATGATTACATATTGCATGAATTAGCTGGCTATTCAATAAAACTGTTTGAAGATGTCCACATTTCAACATTATATTCAAGATCAAAAAAGAGATAAACACAACAAATTACAGTCTATATGTGTATATATGTGTGTGTGTGTGTGTGTGTGTGTGTTTGTGTGTGTTCATGTGTGTATGTGTGTGCATATCTATGTACTAACAAATTATGCATTTCTATGCATGTATATATATATTTATATGTGTGTGTATATATATATTTATATGTGTGTGTGTGTGTGTATATATATATATATATATATATATATATATAT
>NC_068995.1:53440515-53441568 GCF_001194135.2 Octopus bimaculoides | reverse complement strand
TTCTGTAGCATATACACAAAACCATTTACAAGTCATACATCCATATCTACATAAAAACATATTTGTGCATGTGTGTGTGTGTGTGTGTCTGTGTGTGAATATGTATACACATGATCATATTTAGAGGGGAAGAGAGATAGACACACACACACACACACACACACACACATATATACACACATGCATACAGATATACACACAAAAACAGATATACAAACACACATACATACATGCATACATACATATATGTACATATAAACACACACACATACATACACATATGTACAAACATACACATATGCAGATTTATGTGTATATAAGAGCATGTGTGGGGGGGGGGTGATACAGGCTTGGTTTTGTCGTTAAGAAGTTCACTTCCTAATGACATCAGAGTATCAGGTTCAATCCCACAGCACAGCACTCAGAGGCAAATGTCTTCTAATATAGCCCTAGGCTGACCATTGTTTTGCAAAAGGCCCTGGTAGACAGAAACGTAACAAATCAAGCCATACAGACATTCGTTGGTTTGTTTTACATCTTCTTTCCCATGTTTGCATGGGTTGGGGAGAACCTGTTACTTTGAAGCATTGTTTTACAGCCAGAGCCCTTCCTGATGCTTACTCTGACCTGTGTTTACAAAATAAGAATCTCTTATTCTATACAGATTTAGGGGCCTGGAGTAAGAGGACTAATTGATGACTTCGTGAACCTGTTGGTGCTGGGGCCATGCAAAATGCACCTGGTACACTCTGTAAAGCAATTAGCATTAGAAACTGAGCAAAAACAGGCAACGGAACTTGGTACAGCTCCTGTCAAACTGTTCAACTCATGCCAAATGAAGAGATGAGATGCTTTTGCTAATTAAAAAGCACTCAGCCCACTGTGCTGGGTGGTTGGTGTTAGGAAGGGCATTCAGCCATAAAAAAACCCTGCCAAAACAGACACAGTAGCCTGGGGTAGTCTTCTGCCTGGTCAGCTCCTGTCAACCATCCTAACCATGCATGCATAGAAGATAGACATCAAACAATGATGATGATGATACATATAGATAGA
>NC_068995.1:53439552-53439768 GCF_001194135.2 Octopus bimaculoides | reverse complement strand
AAGTGGGCCTTTCTAACACTGTTGTAACCTGGGGAATAACTAACTGACCAATAACTCACGTCTACCACCAGTTATTTACACTTCATGACTAAAGAACATATCCTTCCTACACATTCAGGTACTTAGTGACTGCAGGAGTGACACCTGAGGTAACAGCCTGCTTCACACACACACACAAACACACACACGTCTTATCTTTTACTCATGTATATATAT
>NC_068995.1:53439131-53439542 GCF_001194135.2 Octopus bimaculoides | reverse complement strand
ATATATATATATATATATATATATATATATACACAACACACACAGACATACACGTGTGTGTGGTGGTGTGTCTATATAACAAGTGAAGAATGGTGTTGTTGGTATTGCATTTATTCCACAGTTTGGAACTGTTTCAGTAATGTTGAGGTGACAAATCATACAATATGCAAAAGGCCATGCAAGAGAGCAACAACACTGTAATATATCGATTATACAACACAATGCATCACATAACGATGAACGCATATTCATCTAGTTGTAACCCTCGTGAACAAATAGATATGGTTACCAGACGGATGAATTTGCTTATACGGTTTGTTAAGTGGGCCTTTCTAACACTGTTGTAACCTGGGGAATAACTGACTGACCAATACCTCACGTCTACCACCAGTTATTTACACTTCATGACTA
>NC_068995.1:53429593-53435477 GCF_001194135.2 Octopus bimaculoides | reverse complement strand
ATATATATATATATATATATATATATATATATATATATATAATGGTTTATTGAAGCAACAGAGACCATAAGGCTTCTTCTCTACGACGGTGATGTCATTGACATAACCTCAGGTTCTGCAATGTTAAGAGCATTGATGTCAAAGTTTCCGTTTTTAAGACTCCGTTCTATCACGCACTTTTCAGACATATTGTCTCCATTTACGAAAACTGAAATAAGTGCAATTAAGTGGTGTACCAAAATTTACGATCAGTGGGGTCATAGCATGGTTGCTTGACCTGCCAAAAATAGCACCTAAATAACCATGAAAATGTATACCAGCCTCTCCTCTCCACGTCAGTGGTGTTATCCAAGGGAAAGGCAAAGGGGCCGATACAACTTGGCACCAGTTACATCACAATTCATTTCTACAGCTGAGTGAACTGGAGCAACGTGAAATAAAGTGTCTTGCTCAAGAACACAACACACAGCCGGTCCGGGAATTGAACTCACTACTACATGATTTTGAGCTCAATGCTCTAATCACTGAGCCATGTGCGTTCACCATTCAGCCACACATTCATATATTACACACGTGCGCGCACACGCACACACACACACACACACAGAAGCACAAGCACTCGATCACACAGACCGTCATTGAATTTTAGTTAAAAACCAAAAGAAAATTTAGGTGTGGTACGTAATGCTTTCTATGACATGATTTTCTTTTTAACATGAAACAATATTTTTCCTCACTAAAACAGAAAATTATTTGTAAGAATTATAATTTTCCATTTAATAATCAATGCTTTTAAAAGTAAGCTGACTACTATTAACCTTCATACAGAGAGAGAGGGGGGGTGAATTATTGAGAGAGATTGAGACAAACGAGAAGAGAAAAACTAAATTTTCTACAGAATGTAAAATTGCAATAATTACCTCCCATGCAAATTAACACGCGAAGATGTTAGCGAGTTAATAAAAATAGATTCTAGACATATTAATTTGACCTTGTAACATCTCAATCCAACATACACGTCAACTGACGTGTTGCTACAGTTTATTTCCACTAAAATCTATATTGTCCTAAATATTTTGTATTTAATATTCTTATTTCGAAAGAACATTACCGAAATAGCAGTTTAAATAAGAACCAAGTTCGATAACTCTATACCAACTATATCGTTCCGCGTTAAAGAGAAATGGTTGATGTTCTGATATGACCTGACTTACGTAGATTAGCTTATTGAGTCTTAGATATAGTTAAAAAGAGTTTGATATTATCAGCAAGCAGTGGCACAAACAAATCCATACGTAACATAGCAGAGCTAATTAGAAATATTGTTTTCAGCTCTAGGCACAAGGGCCGAAATTTTGGGGTAGGGGCCAGTCGATTAGATCGACCCAATACGCAACTGGTACTTAATTTTTCGACGCCGAAAGAATGAAAGGCAAAGTCGACCTCGACGGAATTTGAACTCAGAACGTAAAGACAAACGAAATACCGGCGTGGTAACGTTTCTTATTTCTTTATTGCACAAAGGGGGATAAACATAAAAGGGACAAACAAGGACAGACAAAGGGATTAAGTCGATTACATCGACCGCAGTGCGCAACTGGTACTTAATTCATCGATCCCGGAAGGATGACAGGCAAAGTCGACCTCGGCGGAATTTGAACTCAGAACGTAACGGCAGACGAAATACCGCTAAGCATTTCGTCCGGGAAACATTGTACCATATTCAGTTCCACGTTCTAGCATTTCTATCCAGGCCCGTCTTAACAGCATTATAGGCCCCAGGGAAAATCAGTGCACTGAGTACAGTAGTGTTTATTTCTTGACAGCAAGCCACAATATACACAAATGAGATTTTGCCTTCTAGAGCAGTTCTTCTCAACCTTTCTACCCTTGCGTAACCCTTAAAATAAATTACATGTCTCAAGGAACCCCTGCACAAAAGAAATTATATCCCATATCTTTCTCATGCTTTTTCATCGTAGTTCACATGGTAAATGTCATATATATATATAACCGCCCAGTGTCCCCATGCCTTAGGACGACACTGTTTCTGTAATATTCTAATAATAATAATTTCTATACTTGGTACAAGGTCCTTTAAGTATTTTATCAAGATTTCGGAAGAATGGAAGATAAATGTGAACACCGTTCAGGCATGGTCACTTTACGCTAAGGGACATAACTATATATAGACTCGTGAAGTCCTTGAGCAATTTTAAATCTATATAATTTTAGTTGCATATTTGGCGGGATTAATTTGTGTAATGGGACAAGTAAAAGAATTTATTACATTATTAAATCACTTTTTTTTTCTCTTGAGTGTTACCCTTGAGTGTTTTGAGATAGTTTTACAAACTTATGATTATTTGGCATCCATCTGACCGTCAACCTATGGTTTAATTCTTATTAACAATCAAAAATTACCGATACAAACTGAATACAGTCAATTCTCAAATACAAAGAAACGGTGCAGTAAACGCAAGAATTCGGCACCAATTGGCACATTTACATTTCGTCCTGACAGACGCACAAACGTATTTAATGAATGAGAGTTACCTCCCCTGTACAGTTGGAAAAAAAAACAAAAAAATATTTTCATGGGAGATAACTCTGTGACTTCACATTTTTTACATTTTGCTTTCAGTTATTCTGTAATTAATATTTGTTCATCCTCGTATAATGAAAAGACCCTAGATTCTGATTGACGGTTCTACTTGAGTTAAAGCATCTCTGATGTTCAATTCACCGACATCAACGCTAAAATGTTGCTGATTAGGACAGCTTTCAACGATAATAAAATTAAAAAACAACAATATTAATTCATTCCAGAGACACAAAGTTTGAAACTCATTTGAGAAAGTATTTTATCGACCACAAAAAGATGGAAATAAAGCTTACCGTGGCAGAATTTGAACTCAGAGTCTAAAGACAGACAAAATGCCACTAAGCAATTTGCCTGGCATGCTAACCATTCTGCCAGTTTGCTGGCTTAAATCAATCCAGTGATAATAAATACTTTATTTCATTTGTCTCCGTTTATCTTTCAGAGGTTGTGTGTAAGGGAAGGGGTTATGTTAATAATAAATATTGACTTACCTGAATACGTATACCATTTGTTTATTTCCAAGACCCCACACATGCTGGTCACTGCTGCACAGGGCATGTACGGAGAGGTGTTTCACAAACTTGAAGACAAAAAGAAAAACAAAGAAAAAAAGAAAGCAACTTCAGTAATTTTCCTCTTGAATGGAAAATGGAGAAAAAAATGTGCACGTGGGTTAGTTTACAGAGAAATAAGGAAAATAATTGTGTAAATGAGTTACCTTGCTCTCCACACATTTATTTCGGTAGAAGGTGTAGATTTCCAGCATATTTTTATCAGCTAGGTGAGTGCTTAGCCAGAGTTGGGTATAACTTTCCCCAATATCTCGTATATTATCTAAAAAGACAAGATATGTTTGTATAATGAGAAGGAGAGAGGAGGGAGAGATGGAGGGGGAGAGACAGAAACAGAGAGTGGAACAGTGAGGGGGTGGATATTACATATATACATATATACATATATATACACACACATACATATAAACATACATACACACAAACATATAAACATACACACCTACACATAACACATACCTACAAATATACATACATATATATATAAACATATACATATATATACACACACATATATATATATAAACATACTTATATATATACACACACACATATATATATATATATATATATATATATATAAACAATCAACACAGACAGACATACATATATATATGTGAGTTATAATGCAGATGATAATGTGAAGACAGCTTACCATATGCACACGACTCTGATGAGGATCCATAAAAGAATATGCATGATGCTAAAACAGTTACAGCAGCTTCAAGTGAAACGGCATCCATAAAGTGGCAAAACTCTGTACAACTTGCTAATTTAATGATGTCGTCCATAGAAGGACGATCTTTGGCTTCCTGTGACCAGCAGAGTGTCATCAAATCAAGAAAATGGGAAGGACATTCGGTCTCCTGGAGAATAACAAATATTGATAATAATAATAATAATAATAATAATAATAATAATAATAATAATATCTTAACTATTGGAAGTGTTATCATGTGCATGTTTTATCTTGGTATAAAAGATGGGCTTCAGCAAATATTCTGCTCAATACCACAGATTTGCTTGTTGGTTACATGACCTTAACCAGTGAGCATGTCCCTTGCTGGCTGACGATATGTGCATCTCTGATCACAAGCAGAAGAAGTGGGGGAGCATCATAGCCATGTGTTGAGAGGAATTCTTTGAGGTTTGAATAATTCACCTTTGGAAACATAGGTGTTTTGTTCATCATCCTTAAACAACCCTTATTGAGCGACCTTTTGAGCAGGATGGGCTACTTGACCTGAAGAAAATTCTAACAGGGCTCCACCTGTTTCCTTGGCCATACCATATTTTGATTGTCTACATACAAGTGGTTAGACTGTTGCATTCATGATGGGTTCAATTCCCAAACCGGACAGTGCATTGTATTCTTGAGCAAAACACTTCACTTCATGTTGTTCCACTCCACTCAAGTGTAAAAGGGTCATCCTGTGGATGGACTAACCTTCTGGTCAAGGGGGAAATGTTGGCCTGTTTGCCTAGCCAGTGGGGTGACATCATTGAAAAGCTAAAACAATATAAAGTGCACTGTGACTAGCGATGTATAACAACATTCAATAGTCTGGTTGATACAATGATATTGTGATGAATAAGTTACTAATACACTGAAGAAAAAAACCTAAAAGAAAAAAATCCGAGAAAGGGAAGATTCAGAATCCTACCTCAGGAGTTACTTTTGGCCGTCCACCTTGGCAGATAAAATTATTAACATGAGATTCTTTCCATAATGGTTGCTGACAAGTGACCAATTCATAGATAAACATTCCAAAGGAGAAGCTATCAACCTGAAAAGGAAAAAACAAAATTCATATCTTTTTATTTGTGTATTTGAGAATTTTTCATTTCCACTAGGCACCCAGCACCCGTTGAAGAGTGGTTGGCATTAGGAAGGGCATCCTGTTGCAGAAAACCATGCCAGTAGAGACAACTGGACTCTGGACAGCTACCCAGCTGGCCAGCTCCTGTCAAACTGTCCAACCCATGCCAGCATGGAAAATGGACATTAAATGATGATGATGATGATGATGGTGAATAAAAAATATATATCAAACTGACTTATGACCAAAGAAATTCTAACAATAACCATTTAAGATAATATTATCCAATTAAAAAGTTGAGAGGATGGAAGCTGAAATAGATATAGTTGCTATTTCTAGCAGACCAGGCAATCAAATAAAGGCTCAGAAGTGTTTTCTATGTTTCAGTCATTTGGTTGCAGCCATGCTGGAGCACCGCCTTTAGTCGAGCATATCGACCCCAGGACTTATTCTTTGTAAGCCTAGTACTTATTCTATTGGGCTCTTTTGCCGAACTGCTAGGTTACAGGGATGTAAACACACCTGTGTGTGTGTGTCTTTGTGGTTGTATCCCCAGCTCCATGCTTAACAACTGGTGTTGGTTTATTTACATCCCTGTAACTTAGTGGTTTGACAAAACTGACCAGCAGAATAAGCACCAGTTTTTAAAAGAAAAAAAATCACCGAGGATTGATTTGTTCAAGAAAACTCTTTCAAGGTTGTGCCCCAGTATGACCACAGTCCAATGACTGAAACAAGATGGGTTAAGAAAAGAAAAGAAATTTTCTGTCTGCAGAAACATAGAAACAAAAAAGAAAAAAACAAACATTGAAGACTACTCCAGCTCAAGGTGGTGGCTCCAGCATGGCCACAGTTAAACGACTGAAACAAGTAAAAAAAAAAAAAAA
>NC_068995.1:53426921-53429568 GCF_001194135.2 Octopus bimaculoides | reverse complement strand
AAGATGGGTTAAGAAAAGAAAAGAAATTTTCTGTCTGCAGAAACATAGAAACAAAAAAGAAAAAAACAAACATTGAAGACTACTCCAGCTCAAGGTGGTGGCTCCAGCATGGCCACAGTTAAACGACTGAAACAAGTAAAAAAAAAAAAAAAAATTTTTTTTGAATAAACCCTTAATTAGATCCCTTACCTTATCTGTGTAGATGTCCTTTCCAACATGTTGAAGTATCTCTGGAGCAATGAAAGGTGGCGTTCCACCAAAGCCTTTAGTTCCAGTCGGTAGGGACATACGACTGATGCCGTAGTCAGCAAGCCTGACATCAACGTGGAAGTCAGGCTTTACTGTAAGTGGAATGGGGAATGACCAGACAAGGACGTTTTCCGATTTAAGGTCGCGGTAGATTATTCCTTTTGAATGGAGATAAGATAATGCTGAAGCAATCTGAAAGGAGGGGGGAAAAAAAGGAAGAGATAAGATTTTTAAAAATGGGGAAGACTTCAAGGATTATTATTTGGCACAAAGCCAGCAGTGTTGGGGGAGAGAGCTAGTAGATTACATCAACCTGAAAGGATGAGAGGTAAAGTTGACTTTGGCATAATTTGAACTCAGAACCTAAAGATGAGCAAAACGTCCCAAAGCATTTTGCCTGGTGCAGTAATCATTCTGCTAACTTGCTAACTTAACCCTTTCATTACTGCATTTCATTTAAGATTCTCTGTGTTTCTTTCAATTAATTTTAAATATAACAAAGAATTTAGTAAAGTAACTTAGTTATCATTCAGCTAGTGTTAGGAACATAAATTGTGACTAAGGTTTGGTGGAAGATTTTAATTCAAAACTTATGGAAACAAGACATTTCTACTACAGAACAACAATATTTTCAGAAAGAGACTCATTGACTACAAACCTGTAATATAACATTTTTAACAGCAAACACAGGCAGCATGTCTTGCTTATCTCGATATGTTTTCAATAAAGAATTCAGTGAGCCATGTGGTGCCAATTCAAGAACTAAGGCCAAAGGATGAATAACGACGCCCAAAAGTTCAACAATCTGTGGATGATGAAGAGACTGAAGAATTGCAATCTCTTGCCGTGCTGTTGTATACGCATGGACTGCATTATACATACGATGGTCAATTGTCTGCAGAAGAAAAAGAAAAAAAGAACACAGATTAGTTCACAGAAAACAATATAATCTTACAGAAAATACAATTTTATAATGAATTAACTAATAGACAGAATTAGGTCTTTTCTGAGCCCTAGAACCTATAAAGCTGGATCTTAGTCTGGTTTCCATGTCTAAGCGACTGAAATTACAACACTGGCGGTGGTGGTGGTGGTGATGATGATGATGTCCGTTGGTACCTTTGAGCAGCACATCAGGCAGTCAGAAATCGCCAATTATCTCCATCCTTGGCCAACCAGTCTGCTTCTTCCCAGGTGATGTCCAATAGGTCTTCTTTGAAGGTACAACACCATGTCTTCCTTGGCCAGCCTCTTTTTCTCTTACCCTCCAGCCCATGGCTGTTTTGGCAAACCTCTCCTCAGGCAGTTTTAGTACATGACCAGCCATTCCCATTTGTCATTCACTTACAAGTGCATGCAGGGGCCTTACTCTTGCTGCTTGGAGAATGGCTTCATTTGTCACTCTATCTCAATAAAAGATTCTTAGGATCTACCTGAGGCACCACTGATGAAATACGTTGAGTTGGTGGGCAACTTTTTGCTGTCATCTTCCACCATGATCTGGTCCCAAGTCCAGGATCAGAAAGGAGGAGGGCTAGGAATTGGGCCAGCAACCCAACCCTGTAAAAACTTACACTTCTAAAGAAACAATCAGTCATAATATACTACCAAATATATATTAACGGTTTATAAGTTTTTTTCTCTTTTATTCTCTATCCTTTAATTGATTCAGCCATTGAACTGTGTAAACAAGGGCTAAAAAATCAATAATCAAATAATTTATCCCAAACAACAATCAGAAACCGAGCGATTATTAACCAATGAAATTCAAACTTACCGTACTATTTCTTTTAGTATCACACAAATTTTTTATGGCACTTGATTTCGCAGGCAAATTCTGAGAAAATTCAACAGAACATGTTACATAGTTATTTTTTACATCATACATTTGCATAATAATTATATAATTATCTCACAAAAGATGGATTAACTAATTCATCTGTGAGTTATTTGTATATAACAATTATAAACAATCAAAAATAATGAACACACATACATACTCACAGATGATGCTGACACACTCAAATAATTCAGTTTTGTACGATGTGTGTGTATGTGTGTGTGTGAGAGAGAGAGAGAGAGAGAGAAAGAGAGAGAGAAAGAAAGAAAGATAGAGAGAAAGAGAGAGAGAGAAAGAAAGAAAGAGAGAGAGAAAGAAAGAAAGAGAGAAAGAAAGAAAGAGAGAGAGAGAAAGAAAGAGAGAGAGAGAAAGAAAGAGAGAGAGAGAAAGAAAGAGAGAGAGAGAAAGAAAGAAAGAGAGAGAGAAAGAAAGAGAGAGAGAAAGAAAGACAGAGAGAGAGAAAGAAAGAGAGAGAGAAAGAAAGAGAAAGAGAGAGAGAAAGAAAGAAAGAGAGAGAGAGGGGGATTTTGAAGAAACTCAGCCCATACAGAGTAATAC
>NC_068995.1:53421829-53426782 GCF_001194135.2 Octopus bimaculoides | reverse complement strand
TGGGGCACAGAAGGTTTTTGCCTTCACATGGCACACCCAGGAAAAGTCACCTTGTAAAATCTCACTTCAAACTATAATATTCAAACAAGGATTTGAACTCCTGTCTGTTGATCATCAAATACAAAGTGCCCTTATGTTTCTTTTTTTCAGCAATGGCTTGTACCTATACACAGTGCCTGTTTACAATTTGAATACAAGAGAGATAACAATTTCATCTTTATTAGAATTAACATTTTTTCTTAAAAAAAATTTTTTTTAAAGTAAGGGGGAGTTTAGAAAATGTCTATTTCACTCACAATATCGGGGGCCAAATAAAGTTTCTTAAGCTGATTATCTGAAGCAACCCAATAACGACCAAGGTCTCCATGAATGGGGCAGTCTGCAGACTGCTGTTCCAGAACATTTAACATGCATTCCTCCACCAAAAACGAGTGCAAAGTCGAATTGACAAGTAGTTTATTAGAGCTGAAAGACAGCAAAAGAAAATTAGAATGCCAGAAAGCAAATAGAATGAGACAGAATATTAAAGAATACAGAAAGAGAAAATTGGAATACCAAAGCCCAAAAAAAAAGGATAAAAATTAAATAAAAGTGTTGTATTCTGAAGGTGAAATGGTTGAGTATAACTAATGAGTTCAACTACCAACTAAGAGATCTTGGTTTCAAATTGACCACTAGAGTCTTTTCTTCTTCTTCTTCTTCTTCAAGGTACTTAACTCTTGTGTGTCATAGTTCAATTAGTTGTTGGAGATTATAATCACCAGATCTGGGAATATCACCTTTGGTAGACTGGTATTCTCTGCAGAAGGAGGTCTATGCTTCGGATGCCTAACAGAATTTATAAGGTAGGAAACTTAAAAGGAATGAGATATTCTTGAGAGCAAGATTCTTATCCTTCATCTGATGTCATTTGCAAAACAGGAATCAGGAAAGTGTCATTTGTCACTGGCTAATGGACAGTCTTAAAATGAAAAGGCAATGAGAAGTAGTCTTTATGCTTCTGATCTATCAGCTATTATCTAATGTTGTTCTTCTGTTCTTCTTTAGCCTCTGGCCATCAAAGGCATTCCTTTACCAAAAGAATTCTCATCATAATCATCTCTTCATTAGTTCCCCCCACCATCCAAGACAATATATGTAGCACTATATTAACCAATGTGTTCCATTTTTTTTAAAGCACAACATACTTTGAGGGAGATTTGGCTACCTTTTTAGTGGAGTGAGCAACTATGTAAAGAATCCATTGTTAATTCAGAGGCTCTTGTTATCATCGTTAGTGTACAATTTAGCTCTCATACAGCAAATCTAAATCATATTATGTAGATGAAGAGGTGAGGTTAGCTTGTTACACAGGTTAAACTGAACAACATGGCAGAATCAAGCCTTCTTTCATAAGTAAAATCTAGAATCTAAAGAAGTTAGTGATGATGTGAGTTGGCAAAAGTTAATCCGTAAAATGAATTACCATTAATTGATTTCCCATGAGAAGTGAAAACAACAATTATTTCAAACACTTGATCTCTAAAGAGAAAGAATATACAGTGGTTGATCTGGAGAGTTTATTAGCTTGCATCTCTTTATTACTCTGTTGTCTATTTGGCAAAGAATATTCCTACTAAGAAGAAGAGCATAAGAACTACTAAGAATACACCGGTTAACCGTATATTCCAAAATGATGATCATGCATAGCAAAGATTATTAATTAGACCAAGCATGGGCAGCCATTTTGAAGAAATAGGCAGCATGAGACATGGGTCATCATCAAGCAGACCACATACCACAAAAAAAAATACAGGGTGATTTTGGTAATTTTCTTTCCATTAGGCGTACCATTCAGAAAAGGTTTGCATGCAGCCTATAGGCCACAGTTTCTCCATGACTTGTTTTTTTTCTTTATAGATTTTTTTTTTCTCAAGCCATTTCACTTCTACAAAGCATATAATGAAATGAAACTGAAAAAAGATCAAATGCAGACAAACAGACAGAAAAGACAAAGAGACAATCAGTGAGAGAGAGATAGAAAGAGAGAAAGGGAGAATCAGATAGTGAGAGACTTACCAGTCTTTAGATTGATCCTCGTCCATATTGTCTAAATTTAGACACAGCTCTGATTGGTTAATCAAGTCATTGACCATAATCCAATTGTCTTTGTTATTGACTTTCTGCTGTTTGTGATGTATGGTGGTCAAGCAGCAAGGACATGGTACAAGCCGACTGACCAGATACTGACCGTGGATGTTCTGAATGAAACGCTGCTCGCCAAGCTCTGGGTACCAGTCCTGCAACAGGTTGTCAACGTGTTCAATGACACGGGCCAGAAGTCTGCAGGACAACTTCTCATTGCGAACTAGAGTAAAGTCGCACACTTTGTTGACATTCTGGCAAAAAAGGCTACAAGAGAAAGCAGATCCTTTTATTTACCATATATAGATGTGTGTGTGTGTGTGTGTATGATATTATTATGGAATTATGGACACATAAACCAATGTTGAATCAAAATATATTGTGTTTATCCATTCCTAAAATGTTCCAGCAGACTCACACAATAACACATATCATTTATTATGTTACAAATAATATTATTACATATTATACATAGCATAGAATGGAATTAAAGAAGACAGATTCTGTATATTTACCAATATTGTTCACTTGAAGTTCTCTGCTGTTCATTTTCTGTTATATCACATTTTTGCTGAGATGTTTTCTTCTGCTGCTCACTGGAAATGTTGTTATAAAAATTTATAGAATATTCATTGCTGGGGAAACAAAGCTCCAGAACGGAAGCTTGTTTTAAGTCTACAATCTCCCACCTCTGTCCCATGTGACACAAGACTGTACAACGTGTAAAGTCACATATGACCCCAGGGGAGTCGACACTGGCTTCTTTCACACTCAGTAACACACAATTCTTGTACACTAGTTCCATTTGTTTCTGCCAGCACCGCCATCGAATTGTCTTCACAATTTCTTTGCGGATAATTGGCAGACACTGGTCACAACAACAATCGATATCAAACAAGTATTCAGCTGTGGTGTATATACATTTGTCTGCCAAAAGTCTTGTAATAACCTGGGGCCAAAATCCACTTGGTATGTACATTAGCTGGTATATTCGGCACATGGAATGGATCGGTTCCAATTTATAAGAATTCAGTTTTGCTTGGGAAGTATCAAAAGAATTTTCTTGTTTATTTTCAAGAACAGGAGACATTTCAACTTTTACAAGATTGTTCTGAGGTAGTGGTTTGGTAGGAAAATTTTCTGGGGGTTTTATACTGATGCTCTCATCAAAGTCCAAATTTGGATTTTCTTCATCACTTTCATCATATTTTAATTTTACCTGATCAAAAAAAAAAAAGAAAATGAAAATAGATTGAAAGAAAATGAGAAATAAAGTAAAGATTTAAATTATTATGGAAGTGCCAACCCCCACTCAGCTCAAAACAATATCTGTGTATAACTCAGAAATCATGATACACAGATATTGCTTTGAGCTGAGTGGGGGTGCTAGATTCCCTTGTTCGAAAATATAAGGACACAGATCGTGCCGTATAGCCAGCTGGAGACGATGGCTCCTGGGGCTAAATTACAGCAACGTTCATCCTAAACTAGGACTGCCATGTTATGTTGGCAAACAATCTTTACTCCGAAGTACTGTTGCTGAATATCTCTCGTTGTGAGATTTAAAAATAGTAATTTTCTAACAAATTAATATGATAGTTATTTCTTCACTGATTTGTTACCATCATTATCGTTTTAACATCCACTTTTCAATAGTCGTGGATTCTCAACTATTAAAAAGGTTGCAAGACACAATGAAAATTTGAGAGGAAATATTACCAGTGAGTGTGTTAAATTGTAAGGCACTAAAAGAGAATGACTCTCCCCAGACACAACAGAAAATACAATAAGGAGGGGAAAACAACTTACCAGAACTTGTTTTTCGCAGGGCACAGTTGGTAGCAAAGATGGGATTAAAAGTTTATCTTTATCAAACTGTAGGGCTAATTCAAACTTACTCAGTAAGTCTAACATATAGCCTTGGGAACCAGAATTTGGACTCTTTGATAAACTCTTATAGAGCAGTCCTAAGTCCTTCATATACATCACACCTGAAACAAAGAATCCAGGAATTGTTTTAGATCAAGAACCAAACCATTTCAAGCATGGCATAGTATGCTATTGTCTGGTATGGTGAAGGGGCATGTGCTATTGCAGAACATCGCTGCATCTACATTATTTACATTTGACGGATATTTGTGCTCATCTTGTTTGTTGTTAACACAACGTTTCGGCTGATATACCCTCCAGCCTTCATCAGGTGTCTTGGGGAAATTTCAAACCTGGGCTCTCATTCTTAAGGTATTTTTCGATGTTATTATTATTATTATTATTATTATTATTATCATTATTATTATTATCCAGGTCACTGTCTGGAATTGAATTTGGAATCTTGGGGTTAACAAGTTTCAACAGACATAAGATGATGACAACAAAGTTGATGGTGATGACAATGATAATGAAGATGATGATGACAATGATGACAGTGATGATGACGACAATAATGATGGTAATGATGATGACAATGATGATGGTGATGATGACGACAACGATAATGAAGATGATGTATAAATCAACGAAAAAAAAAGGTCTACAAACCGTTGACAGCAAATTTGTTTACTTCTCGAATGGTGACCACTTTAGCAAGTTGATCACAAAGCCACTGGGGGTCAAGGAAATACGTATCAGACAGGTTGATATCTTCATAATGACAAAGGACACCTAAAAAATAAATGATTGAAGGACATTTGAAATTCTTCAAAGTAAATCAAAGAAATTATTCTCACATAAACCCAACCCTTGACTTTATTTTTGAATGCCAACTATTGTGTTAGTATGTGAATTTAAACATACAAGTATATATATATATATATATATATATATATATAT
>NC_068995.1:53396718-53416718 GCF_001194135.2 Octopus bimaculoides | reverse complement strand
CTTTTCTTTTTTTTTCTGTCTTTTCCTTTTCGCCTGTTATAAAATTCTAACTTTAAAATCTGATGATGTCATTCCATCAACGTGTGGACGCTGGTTGCTCTCGTTCATACTTTACGTTTAAATTTCTGTAATTTTGAATTTTTATTCCTTCTTATTTTGAACTTGACAAAGACAGACTTACTGTTGAAATATCGTTCAACCAATAAAATATCTTACAATCGAATCGCACTCTTCGTCTTCACTGTTTACCTTTGTGAAGAGTTAGGTCAATTCTTTTTATAATAATAATAATAATAATAATGTCAAGTAAGATTCAAATATGAAAATGTGAAACAAATAAAGAAAATACCATTAGATACTTAATCTTTCTTTCTTTCTCTCTCTCTCTATCTATCTATCTATCTACTTATTTATATCTCTCCCCACCCCACACAACACACTCGTCCAACACCATTGCCTTACAAACAAGACACATAACCCTGAAACAACACAGCAAGTTTGGACATACTTTTGGTCGACTGTCTTTGGGTATTTTGCAGAGTTTCCTCAGTTGCAACAGTAAAGATGTTTTACCAACATTATGAGTGCCAACAAGCATCAGATTTAAGCAGTTGTATTCACATTCCCTGCAAAACAAACAGACATCAAATGTGAAAAGAAAAAAAAAAAGCCGTGTAGGAATTGGAAATAATAAAAGGGACGATTGGCAAAAGATACAAACGAGATGTGTGGCTAACTAGGTTTCCATAGCAAATAAATGGCTGAGATTATAACACTCTCATCTCAATGGAAAACCATTCTGTTGCAGGATTAAATTTCCAGCTATTGCTGGAACTCATTTTGCAACTGAGTGGACTGGAGTAATGTGAAATGAAGTGTCTTGCTCAAGAACACAAAACACCGCCCAGTCTGGGAATTGAAACTATGATTTTACAATTGTGAATGCCATGTCCTAACCCCTAGGCCACAAACCTCCACTGAGAAGAGGAAAATAAGGAGGGAAAAATGGTAAAATTCTTACGCTTCAAGCACTGAATTAAGAAAGCCTGTAATCTCAACAGCAGGTCGATTCATTGCAAGCAAGTCGTGCACAGGCCCTTCTAAGGGACAGTTTTCCAGATCAAGCTTCCACAATCTTTTCAATAAACCCATTTCAGCAGGAAGCTGTCAAAATAAAGAAATAAAAATAAAAAAATAAAAAGGAAAGAAAGGAAATACATTTTTTTAAATTTCTATTTCTTATCAGTTTGAAACTAATATTGTAATTACATGAGTATTATATGAGAATCATTTACATTATTTACATTTGACGGTTATTTGTCTGTGCAGCACTATTTCATTCTTTTTAGAAATCATCAGCATGACATAATCTAAATTATATTAATTAAATGCAAAAGATCAGGCTCAAATTCATGGAATATCATTATACTTGGTTTTAAGAAGGAAAAAAAAAAGGGATCAGAAATATTTTACCTAGTTTCAGGTGTAAATGAATGTGCGGGTTACATTATATTCAGTTTCATATTATATTCTAGTATATATGGTTAAGTGGGTGCTAATATAATATGGACAGAGGCATATTTGTGGAATTAAGAAGCTTGCTTTGCAATCATGCAAAAACATTAAAAATGGGGATAGTCGAGGGTGATATGACTGATTATAAGTCCACTGGATCAGCTGACCTGGGGCTAAATAACAACATGCACCTGTTATATTGGAATGCTAGCATCCTAAAGCCTGATCAAACATGTGGGATGCATGAGAAAACATGGAAAGGGGGAAAAAAAACCGACTGACGTACCTCTCGTATATCATTGTCACTAAGATTTAGCATTTTCAGTTGAGACAGTAAACCAATGTCACCAGCAACTTTGTTGATTCGATTAAAACTCACATCCAACATGGTCAAGTTTGGGAATATTACCACTGGGGGTGGACCTATTCCAGATGTTGCAGACTGAAAAAAAAAACAAGAGTAATAATAATAATAATAAAATTGGTACGGCCACAAACCTGAAGGCATCGTTGAAAATAGAAATGCAAAGATCCTATGGGATTTTATGATTCAGTGCGACCATGTGATAGAGAATACGAAGATGGACATAGTCTTAATTGAGAAAGAAAACAAACGATGCTGGATCATAGATATAGTATGCCCATCTGACAACAAGGTATGCGATAAGGAAGAAAGATAAGTTGAGAGATATGACAGGTTAGCTTAGGAGGTTAAGAAGTTGTGGTCGATGGAAAAGGTAGCAGTAGTACCAATAAATGTCGGAGCCCTAGGAACAGTGATCAAAAATCTCGAGAAGTACGTGGAACAAATAGGGTCTGCAATAAGGGTGGAGCACTTGCAGAAAACAGCACTGCTTGGAACCGCTCGAATACTCCAGAAGGTGCTCGAAAAATAAGAGGTGTTACCTTAGTTCACTGGTAGTGAACAGCTGACACCATAGTTCATCTCCAGCGTTAGAAGCTGTGCAAAGACAACAACAACAACAACAATTGTTTCTAATTTAGACACAAGGATGGCAGTTTTGGGAGACGTAAAGTTAGTCGATACCATCAACTCCAGTGGTTGACTGGTACTTCATTTTATCGGGGGGGGGGGGTGAAAGGCAAAGAAGAAAACAATACACCAAACAAACAAAAAAAAGGAGAAAAAGAAAAGGGTAAAATAATTCTTACACTTCGGAAAGAGCCTTCGGTTCCAACAGAATTCCGTGAATGGCAAGAGTCAGCAGATGTATTAACAGGATGAATGAAGTTCAAGGATGAAAGACGATTAGCGTGTAAATTCAATGTCTGCAAATTCACCAAAATTCGGTGCTGACGATGAACACAAGTATTCAAGTCTTGTATGTAAGAAGTAAATGGTGGTGTGCCACTGTGCCTCCACGAAGATGTTGATCCCCTACAAATAAACAAAAACAATATTCACTTTAATAGAATTTTGGGGTGACTTCACCATACAGGGTGATTTTGTGAAGTCGATGATCTTCCATCCCAGTGACATGTCCTGCCCAGCATAGACACATCTTTAGCAGAGTTACTTTGATGCTGGTGGCCTTTACCTGCTCTCAGACCATCTCTTTAGACAAGTGAAAAAGAAGGAAAAACAAGGATGCTGCAGCCAACCCTGATTACCTGCATTCCCATGCAGCTTCTGCAGGGATGCTCATTTCTCCCAAATTGGACTCATCAGGTATCAGGAAGCCTGCAGCAGACATAGGTATTCCTATCTGTAAATCTTCACTAACAAAGCAAACCCTATCTATCTATCTATCTATCTATCTATCTATCTCGACAAGGTCGACTGAGAGTTGCATCTTGGCAATGGACACATTACAACAAAAGTGACAGGATACAAACTTGTAAGTTTTAGTCTGGTATCCAGGCATCATATAACATCAACATGATCAGCTGAAACTCTTGAGAAAAAGACAAAACATTTCAAAACACACAAAACATAAGAATTAAAAGAATACTCACTGTCTGGTATTATAGCAAAACAACGACTCCGTGCTTGTTGATGTAGAACCTTGTTTCGACGACATATTGATGAGTCGGTTTTGACTGAGATCAAGTTCTCGCAACATTGATGGATAAAGACTGAGATTGCCCCAATTGTAGATATCATTTTCCGAGATATTTAGCTGATCCAAGTTTGGGAAACAACAAGCCAAACCCTCAGGAATTTCTTTCAAGTGATTGGATGAAAGGTTGAGAACTTTAAGGCCTAGTTTACGTCCATTTTCATCGTTAGCGGGCACATCAGATTCTGTGCTCACCTGCAAACTGCTGTGCCAGTAGACACAATGTTGCACATCCATTTTCAAGTTATGCGATAACACAGTATCGCTATACTCTTCCAGCTCTTGGCTGGTGGAATGTCCCAAGGTGAATACTTCTGAATTGTCATTGCTGGAAACACTCTCATTGCATGAGTAGGTGGTTGAATATCTTTGCCGATTTGACATCATTACCCGGCTCTGATAAGCTGGACACATGAAGGATCGCAAGTTATTATAAGAGAAATCAACATTCTCTAACGAAGATGTGAACCAAAAGTCCTCTGGAATGTTCTCTAAGCGATTGTAAGAAGCATTTAAATAAAATAGTATAGGTAAATGAAAGATATAACTTGGTAAAAAAAGTAACTTGTTGTGACTAATGTTCAATTTGACTAGATTTGGCCACAGTTCTCCAATCTGTAAGGGGTTTGTTTCAGAAAGAGCATCAACCTCATTGTGTGAAATATCTAAGTAACAAAGAGAAGATAATTCATATAAAATGGACGGAAACTTTAATATTCTGTTGCCCTGAAGATTAATTCTTGTGATGGTACACAATGACAGTTGTGTGTGGCTGCTATTAAGGTAAGGGTTGTGAAGCAAAGAAGCAGAAATCAACCAAGAAGTGTGCACGCATGTGAGAATCCGCAAGTCCTGCCAGCAAAGAGAAACAGCAGTCATTGGAGGATAAAGTTGTCCGTCGAGATCAGAAGAGTTAAAGCTCTCAATGTTACCACTCTCTGACATAAAAGACAGCTCAGAAGCTTTCAGCTTCACTTGATTACGGTCAATATGACAGTGAGTATCCGGTACAGTTTTATATTTTAGAATCACCCCAAGCATCTCGATATCCTGAGATATTTCAGCAGCCATGAGAATATGATTGCGATCGTCTTTGGCACCATGTTGTAAAAGGAGGTCAACCAAAGAAATGTAACTGTAATCAGAAGCTGTTTTCAAGACGAATGTGAGTTCATTAGGGTCAGCCCTAACTCCTGTGTTAACCCCAGTCTCTAGCAGTATACTTGCAATTTCCTGGAAATTATGAAGAACAGCTATTTGCAGAGGACTCAGTCCATTTACAGTGAATGGTTTACATAAGTGAACTGTGGGAAACATTTGACTTTGGGTCATACTGTCAGAAGTCTGGAAAAAGAGAGAGAGAAAAACAGAAAGAAAAGAATCTTGTTAGATGTTAAGAAACTGTTTTTAATATATTTTATACACACACACACATCATCATCATCATCATCATATAGCATCTGTTTTCCATGCTGCCCAGGTGTCGAAACCATAATGATATCCATGGGGCAGCTGATGATGGAGGTATGTTGGATTGTTAGTATGGCTGTTATTGTATGACTGGGACCCTGCTCAACAGGTCAACCAAGAGAACCCAGGAATAGACCGACAAATGATGAGTGCAGCAATGAGCTGCAGTTGTACATACCTCTGCACCTGACCCGACCCTGACTTTAAAACAAGGAAGGTCTCAGCCAGGTCGGCATCAAAAAGGTTAAAGACTGTATAACATATCATCATCATCATCAATAAAGTGGCGAGCAGGCAGAATCATTAGCATGCTAGGCAAAATGTTTGTTCTGGTACAAGGTCAAAAATAGATACACACTAACATAGACAGCACATAGCTTGCAACAGAAGCAACAACACAATATCAAAAGATTATCTCTACCTTTTCCGGAATGCATTTTACACATGTCTTACACGCAGGCATTTCTTTGTGAAGCATGTACTTGACAACACTGTAGTGTCCATTTTCACAGGCGTGGTACAAGGCTGACTTGGAATCAAAGTCCAAAGTATCAGGATCGAAGGCGTGATGGAAATGTTGAATGCCATCAGTCGTGTGATTAATTTGCATCAGTGCTTGATCAGGGTATGGAAACTCCAGTAATAAGGAAACAATATCTAGTTTACCATTCATGGCAGCATAATGTATAGCAAGTCTTCCGTTGGGGCAACGCAACGCTGCATTTTCTGGATATTTCTGGAAGGAGAGAAAACAATGATACAGAAATTAGTTAACTGTCAAGATTTTCAATGTAAAATTATGTCAGGCATTATAAGCTTCAATCATCATCATCATCATCATCACCATCATCGTTCAACGTCTGCTTTCTATGTTGGCATGGGTTGGATGGTTTGACTGAGGTCCGGCAAGCCAGTGTGAGTGTGTGTGCGTGTGTGTGTGCGTGTTTGTCCCCCGCCACTGCTTGACAATCAGTGTTGGTGTGTTTACATCCACGTAACATAGCAGTTTGGCAAAAGAGATTGACAGAATAAATACTATACTAGGCTTAAAAAGTAAATCAGTCCTGGGAGCAAATTGTTCAACTAAAACCCTGCAAGGCAGTGCCCCAGCATGGCCGCAGTCAAATGACTGAAAGAGGTAAAAGATAAAAGATAATCAAATACGATAACCCCATAATGGAAAAGTAATGTTTCAAGTCAGTTAAGGGGTTCACTTGCTACCCCTGCACCCCTTGTTCCTGAGCGTTTGACCACAAAGAGCAATTTATATAAATAATCAATGGTTTATCTTACCTCAAGCAACAACAAGGTCACTTCCAAATGACCTTCTTCACAGGACACATGTAATGGAGATTTATCACCAAAGCTGATACTATCCACTTCCAGATTAATTGTGAGCAAAAGGCGAACCAGATCTTTCTCTCCTGATCTACATACACTGGAAAAGAAAAAAATATTACATATATATATTACCAAATATATTCTCAAATACCTCCCACACTCTGTATTTTAATATCAACATCAGACCAGAAATCACAGATGCAAGGAACAAATCAAAGTGACAGGTAATTTAAATAGAAAATTAATTCAGGATTCCAATGAGGTTCATTGGGGCCTTATTACTGTTCTATATTCTATAGTGCATACTAACAATGCAATACTTACCACAAAAGAGTCTTGTTGTATTTCATAGCGCTAATGATAGATTCTGCCCGATCACCGATTTTCTCCCGTAACTCCAAAGCTCTCATCATATCTCCTTGTTCACAAGCTAATAAAAACTCTGTAAAAAAGAATTATAAAAAGTATTCAAGAATTTTGTGGAAATAAGATTCCAAGTTTGGAAGTTTTTAACCCATCCTTAAAACATAAATACATGAATTCATAATTTTATCTATTTCCTCTTCTTTTTCTCACCAGGTAAAGCATGTTGTTGTTAATGTTGTTATTGTTTAACCTAACCCCAGGTGAAACCTGACTGAACCAACACATGATCAAAAGCCTTTCGGCCATAACCATTTTGTCTCTGTTTTTGCACAGAATGTACCTAGGACTACAGTATCCAAAGTGTCCTTCTCGTTTATAAGTGAGGAGGCTGTGATGTGAAAGAAATTTGGTTGCTATTTCTAGCAAGTCAGAGGAGGTCTCATGTGTTTGTTCTAATTTAAAGTGGTAAAAATGATTGAATAGATCAATATAGGTACATGCATGACTGCATGGGTAAGTAGCTTACTCGGCAACCACAAGGTTTCTGGTTCAGTCCCACTGCGTGGCATCTTGAGCAAACATCTACTATAGCAGCAGGCAGAGTAGTGTCTTGTGAGTGAATCTGATAGATAGAAACTGAGTGGAAGCCCATCATGTGTGTGTGTGTGTGTGTATGTGTGTGTGTGTGTGTGTGTGTGTTTGTTCTCCACTGCCAAATTTGATGGTGCTGTTGCTACTGCTGCTACTGGCGGCGATGATGATGATCCAAGAGCAGGCCGTGAATAGGTATAAAAAAACAAAAAAATATGTTTCACGTTTGCATTCAACAGGTAAATATGTAATTTAAGAATTATAGGTAAACTTACATTAAATATTCCAGATGATGGCCACAGCAACATTTAAACATGTGAACGTTCTGTTTACTGATGCAAAGAGAGAAATAAAAACAAGAAACTCAAAAACCAACTCACCATCAGCTATTTTAACCCATTTTGCAGTTCTTTTCGCTAAAAGAAAGAAAAAAAAAAGAGAAGAAAGGTGAGTTATGATTAATAATGAAGAAAATGTACACACACACATCTATAAACAAATATTGATTTATGACAGGAACTTGTGCAAAAAATCATTGTGCAGATAATAACCTGGCTTTCCATGGCCCAAAGCTACGTATCAATAAATGATTAGCACTTTAGCACTGTGAACTAATCATTTATTGATTGATCCAGAAAATCTGGTACCTAGTTTTCTCAGAGCTCAGTGACCTGAGGTATTTAGAAAGACAACAGCACAAGCATTTTGATACCTGAATAATGGAAGAATTGTAGTCATAATGGAAGAGTCACATCAAATACAGAGTCACAACAACTGCAGATCTACAATGGTTGCACAATCATAATGTTGTTGTAACAACAACTGTAGAGTCTTAATTCTGGAAGAGTCACAACTATTGTGGAGTCACAACAATGGCAGCAGCATATTGATGACAGAGTCACAACAGTAGCAATGGGTTAAAAGGTAATTGCATTAATTAAATAACCACAAGGGATTTACCTTTCTCTCTTAATAAACAGCTGTAGATCTCCACATCCCCTCGCAGTTCAGCAATTTTCACTGGGGTCAAGTTGAATACATTTAAGGCATTGAGGTCAGCGCCAGCATCAAGAAGGGTGACAACAATGTCCTTGAAGCCTTTCTCCACAGCAACATGGAGCGGTGTCTGCAACAAAAGAAATACATGTTTAACCCTTTAGCATTTAATCCAGCCAAATCCTGCCCAAATATTCTACCTGCTTTATGTTAAAACTGACCAGATGCAATTTCTCACCCATACATTACAACCACTTTTCCATGCTTGCATGGGTTAAACAAGGTTCAGTGAGACAGATCTTCTATGGCCAGATGCCACTCTAGCTGCCTTATCTTGTTTGCAAGCAAAGTAATTTTGCAAGTAAGGTAATATTTCCCCCATGGCCTTACAGGTTTCCACAGAAGACAGGAAATGAAGGATATCACTTGAAACCAAAACAAAGAAACACATACACACAGGCTTCTTCCAGTTTCTGTTTACAAATCCACTCACAAAGCTTTTGATCAGCCTGGGGCTATAGCAGAAGACACTTGCCGAAGGTGCCACACAATGGGACTAAACACAAAACCACACAGCCGTGCCAGCACCTATTTACCACAATCTACAAATTCCCTCGCTTTCCAGTTTTCTAACCAGACTTTGACCCAGTTATTTCTTTTGTTACAAAGAACCTAACTCATCTCTCATCTATTTTAAGAATACCATTATTTATTCATTTAGCTATTAGACACCACCTTCATGTCTACAAATTTGGAACAATTCCCAAATAGCCAGAGTGTTTTTAAATCTGTATGAACCCAACTGAAATATTTGATATCATAAATTGTTTGGAGTAGAATAATATACAATCATCATCATCATCATTGTTTAACATCCGCTTTCCATGCTGGCATGGGTTGGATGGCTTGACTGAGGCTCCAATCTGATCTGGCAAGGTTCCTACAGCTGAATGCCCTTCCTAACGCCAACCACTCCGAGAGTGTAGTAGCTGCTTTTTACATGCCACCTGCACGAGGGCCAGTCAGGCAGTACTGGCAATGACCACGCGCAGAAGGTGTTTTTCACGAGTTACCTGCACGGGAACCAGTCCGGCAGCACTGGCAATTTTTTATCTCTTACTTGCTTCAGTCCTATCTACAAAGCTGGGTCTCTCATAAGCTTTAATGCAATTAGAATTTCTTTTTTTTTTTTGTTTTCTCAATATGTTCTGTTGAATTTGAGGTGCATCTAATATCTCCGTGTGTCTTTTATATCATCAAAGACATAAAATACATGCTTAGGTAGAACAGAACATTTGAGAAAAACGATGGATTTTGGTGAAGCATAAGGAATGTCTGGTATGATATTAGGTATTAAACCTCTTTTATAAGATTCCTCCTACAATATATAGTACCAAAGATACCGAAAAACCACCCCTCATCTCAAAACAGGAATGTGACACTTTTTGTTTTTTTGTTTTTTCAATATTTCTGCTGATAATCTGAATTAATTACTTATCATTATAAGCATAGGAATAAATAAAGCATTTCAGGAATGTTCTGAAAGATAGCCTAGATTATGAACATTATCATTATCTGTTTTTATTTGTCTAATTTGGACAAATCTACAATTACAATAATTTGCATTAAAACTTGTGTTTTTATCTTTTTCTGCTTCATTAATTTTTTTCTTCTAAATTACTAAAATGTATATTTGTTCTGTGAGGAATTTTATTTTTTATACAAAAAAGTTCATTATTGTAAAATTATATGTTTTTCAACATCACAGTTTTTTCAAACAAAAAACACAAAAAAGTTACCTACCGAATTTAAACTTAATTATAAGTTTACGTCAATACTAGTGTTTCATTAATTAGGATTATGACAATTAAAGAATCAATACTATTGTTTCGTTAATTAGGATTATAATAATTAAAGACTAATTGTGAATTTGTAAGTCTGCTACCACCAACCATCTCTGTTACTCTCTAATCACTGTTCTTCACTCCTGTCACTCTGTCTCTATTCCATCATACCACAACACAGACTGGCAAAGTACTGGATCTGTCCTTATTTAATGCACCTCTTACTCTCCCTCTTCATTAATCTCTCCCTCTCTCATTATGTCTTCCCTTTTATTCAGCATCACTCTCATTTTTTCTCTCCCTCATATACACACACACACACACACACACACACATACAGAGCAGACATCTACCTCTTTTCCTTTCACATGTTCCTTATTTTTTATTCCACCACCCTGCCTCCAATCTGTCACTCTCGCTTGCCCCATTACATTGATCATACTATTTCAGTCAAAATTTCCTTACCAAAAACATCATGGTAGTTGTCTCCCTCTCTCTATTTGTTTCCTATTACACCTTCCTTTTCACTTTTATCATGCTGGATCTCTTCTAATACTTCCTCTTCTGTTATCCTCTCTTTTCCGTCACTCCTCTCAGTTATAAAGATTTCATTCAGTCTCCTCACCAACAACCATCATGTAGCTGTCAATTACTCTTTTTCAATCTCTATCTATCTATCTCTCCCTCTTTCTCTCTCAAATACTTCTTCCTTCTGTCACACTCTTAGAGACAATGCAGGGAAGACAGTACTCTTTTTAGTCTTGCCAGAGCATGAACAAACAGCAAACAACATAAAGTAGAGAGGTCTCTACTCGAGCAGTGAACAGCAACAGAAGAATGATAAGTAGGGAAAAAAACAACAATTATTTTGGATGGCACTTTCTACTGGCAGCTTTTAAACTACAACAAAAATCAACAAATATAAACAGACTTACATTGTTGTGACATTTGGGGCCTCCCGGAAGGTTCAGATTAGCTGAAAATAATTAAAGCTTTTGTAATTAATTATATAAAATATTAAATCATTTTTTCTCTTTCTTTCTCTCTCATACACATATACATTCATGTATGTATACATATGTATGTACATTATGTATAAAATCGCTGTCATTATGTATAAAATCCTGAACACATACACAGCTTACCTCCTCCATCACTTTGGTCTGTTTCTCTCTTCAGACTAATACTGTTTTTTTAATAATTTCTAATATCACTTTACATTAAAAATTTTAGTAATTAATTCATGTACACAGATTGTAATTGATACAAAGTTGTGGTGGAGGGTTGTAAGAGACTAGACATACATTTGGAAGTATGTACTTTTAGAAGTATGTACATTTGGAAGTATGTACTACAAATTTCAAAAAGTAAAACTTCCAAATATGGATAAAAGTGCACTTTTTATAATCCAGGCAACTTTCAAAGACAAACATGGCACACGTTTCTCTTTATGAAATCATCAATCAGAATAATTATGCTGAAAGCTAAGCTCGTGTTCAATTGATATCATAAATAATCCACAAAGTCTGGTTCACGTTTGTGGTACAATGTAATATTTTGGCAAGAATTTTTGCAGGTACAATGTATTACCATTTTATTTCATGAATTTTTCAGTTAACATAGTTTAATTCTTGTTCGACATCTTAACCAATGTAAATAGAGGACTCATCTACATACTCTGATCTTAACATGGGGCCCTTCAACCGTGAGGGCCCCTTGTGACCACAGGGTTTGCAGGGGCTTAGCAATGGCCCTAGAAACAGATAAAGATTAGTGACAAAAAGGGGGCATCCAGCCATAGAAAATCCACCTCAGTAAATTCCATCTGACCCATACCAGCATGAAAAAGTGGATGTTAAAACAATGTTGATGATGAATGGACACAACACAAAGTTAACTCGGAGTCAGCTGCTTGCATCTCCATCATTAAGTGTTGAACAAAATCATAGCCAAAACATTTAACTCTTAACAGGTCAGTCCATCTCACTTTACATAAACATCCACTCCACTTCTGCCATCTCCATGACAGATGGCCTCTGTTTCCTAGGCTGTTCTATATGTAGATATAAATTAATGTTCTCCTCTCCAACCAAACATAAAATCAACCAATAACAAGTTTATCTTCATCGCATCATCAATGTTGTCTCTAATTTTCAATGGTTTATGAGTAGGAAGCAAAAAAAATGCTTATGACATCCAATCTTCTTCCTCACTGTTTCTCCACTCTACCACCATTATTTTGATTTAATGGGCCCTGCCAAAAACTGCTGAATACATATTGAATACACATGTGTGCAATTATGTGTGTGTGTGTGTGTATATATATATATATATATAGATAGATAGATAGATAGATATGTAATATGTATGTATATGCATGTGTGTAAAAATATGCAGGCTTATATATATATACACACACACACACATACACATGCAAATATGTACATACATATGGATACATATATGTATGTATGTATGTATATATATAAATATATATATATCTGCAAAAATATGTGACATTTATTCAGTAGACATGATAATATATATATGTGTGTGTGTGTGTGTGTGTGTGTGTGTGTGTGTGTACACACACATACAAGCAAGTATACACGTACGTATGTGTATGTATGTATGTGTATGTATATATACACACACACATAAGTTATTATATATTTGCGTGTGAGTGTGTGTATATCAATATATATACATGTGTGCATGTGTATGTGTGTGCTTAAATAAATATATAAATACTGACACATGCATTTGTGTGTATTCATATATATACATTTATACACACATACACACACACACACATATGCACACAGAAATAAATGTGCAGCCTTCTCTCTGCAAGACTTAAGATCAGTCAGTAAAGTAGGATTCTTTCCATCACACCATCTCAATGTTTGCTTTAGCTTTCGATGGTCTGTGAGCACGCAAAGAAATATTATAATATCCACTCCGTGTCTCTCTTCCGCCATTACACTTTGGACTGTCTATCAGAATCTGCTAAATATAAACTTCATTCTCTTTCTGAAACGCAAAAACCAATCAATAAACCAGCTTCTTAACTGCACACCATTAATGGTCTACCAACTCAAAAAAACAAGACCTGCACAAGAGCCCTTTTTTAAATAATACTAAACAAAACAAAAAAAATTGTGTGGGATTCTTTTATTTTTTTCCTTGTGCCAGTCATTTTGACTGTGGCCACGCTGGAGCACAACATTTTAATCAAAGAAACCGATCCCTGGACTTACTCTTTGTAAGCCTAGTACTTATTGCATCGGTCTCTGTTGCCAAACCGCTAAGTTACAGGGACATAAATACACCAACATCGGTTGTCAAGCAATGGTGGAGAGACAAACAAACAAATATATCTATATATATCTATATATATATATATATATATATATATATATATATATATATATATATACATATATATATATACATTTATTTGTTTCAGTCATTTGACTGCGGCCATGCTGGGAGACAAATGTTTTTAGTTGAAGTTCCTGTTGAAAAAGAGTTCATAACTCCAACTAAAAACATTTGTCTCCCCTTACACACACTTCCTGTTTTGACACCACACTTCCTGCTTAACACAAACTTTTAACCCTTCTGTTAAACCTAACACAACTCTCAACTCTCATGCATCCTTATTTTTCCAACTATTATCTACATGGATTACCATTGAACTTCAAAAGCTCAAAGACAATATAATCTATTGGTATAGTTATTTTTTTATATATTATTTTTTTTATATATTATTTTCTTCATTTTGAACTTCTTTGTAAAAAACATTTCCATTCTCCTTCTTGAAAATTTGCTTCGCAATGAAAGCCAGTGAGAAATCTTTATTGAAATATGCTTCCGGTTTAGCATTCTGCCTTATTCTTCATTTTCCTATATATATATACATACATACATACATACATACATATGTGTGTGTATGTGTGTTTATTCAAATGATAGTACCAACATGGTCATACTTCTTTCAAATTTCAAAATTATCAGATGAGTGCAAAACTTCAAACAACCATGACTAGTCTTGTAAATGCCATCATTTCAATAAATACACACACGTGCGTTCATATGTGCACATATACAGACATATATACATGTATATATATATATATATACATATATACACACACACACACACACACATATATATATATGCGAGCATGGAAGGCAGACGTTAACCGATGATGATGATGATATATACAATACATATATATATAGATACATACATATATATATATATATATATATATATATATATATATATATATATGCAGATATGTATGTATATGCTTACTATGATCTATATCTATTCAATGGGGAGAACTTGAAAGAGAGGCAAAACTAAATTTCAATAATGAGAGAATTAATTATCTAATGAGTTAAGTTGTCAGGTCACACAGACTGTAGCAAGAAAATTGAGAAAAGGAAAACATGGAAACCAAAACACAAAAGTAATAAATATAAAAAAAAAATGGAAAGCTAAGCAGCAAAGTTGCTGGACATTATTTACCTCCATAATGTATGAGCCATTTGAGACAATCAACACTGTTATTTGTCACTGCAGTATAGACAGCTGTCCGACCACTGCTATCTAATTGGTTAACATTTGCCAACTCGTCTCCTTCCAGTAGACACTGCATCAACTCACTGTTGTTGTAGATGGCTGCCTGATGTATCATCTGACCAGGCCATTCGTCTAGGCCGGCGCAGGGGGTATCGGAGTTATTCACTTCGCTGGACATCTTTTCAGCGTGGCTACCACTGAAACATAAGCGAAAGAATATCGATATTACAATCTGTCTGTCTATAAAGTGAAAACATCAACAACAACAAACACACTACATTATTTACATTTGATGGATATTTGTCCTCATCTTGTTTGTTGTTAACACATTTCGGCTGATAAACTCTCCAGCCTTCATCAGGTGTCTTGGGGAAATTTCGAACCTGGGTTCTCATTCCTAAGGTATCTTTCGATGTTATTATTATTATTATTATTATTATTATTATTCAGGTTACTGCCTGGAATCGAACTCGGAATCTTGGGGTTAGTAGCTCGCGCTTTTAACCACTACACCGTATGCCAGTGGACATATATCCATCAAATGTAAATAATGTAGATAATTCTTCATCTCTTAAATACAGAACTGAACAAACACACTGACAACAGCTACAACATCAGCATCAACAACAGATAATGGTGAAATTAATGTTTTCTTCTTGAACGATGCCAGGCTCATAAGGGCCAGTTTCCCAATTTCAATGGCAGATATAGTCCCCACCTGGACGGGAAGCTAGTCCATCGCAGGATTACTCTTTTTTGCCAGCTGAGTGGACTGGAGCAACATAAAATGAAGGGTTTTGCTCAAGAACAGAATGTGATACCCAGTCCAGGAACTGAAACCACAATCTTACGATCATGAATCCAACACCCTTAACCACTATGCCACACTCAACAACAGTTACAAATCAACAAATTCAACATCAACAACAACTGCCAAGGGGAGCCTTTATATGATTGCTCAACTGGCAAGAAATAGCAACCAAATCTCCTTCAAATGAAGCTCTATCATATTAAGAAAGAAAGGACATCTTTAGGAAGACAGGATGTTCATAACTCGACTGTTGTTACCATAGCTCTGCAGGATTAGGGCTGGCCTGGGGTTAAATAAGGATAGCAATAAAACCACACCCAACAGTAAAGTTACAAGTCAATAATGAGGCCACCATACAGCAACAAATAATCAAATAATTAGTAATAATTTAAGGAGATTTGGTTACTATTTTGAATAGACTAAACGGCGACGCTATGTATGTATGTGTGTGTGAGTATATATATGTGTGTGTATGAATGTGTATGTGTATGCATGTGTGTAGGTATGTATGTATGTGTATGTGTGTGTTGTCAGGTCACTCTTAGTGCTACTGATAACATGTAACCCAATACAGACTGTTGCATAGTAAAGCCATTGGAAACTAACCTGGCAACCCAACCAAGCCTTAGCAAAATAAGGAGGCAGATTTTCATTGGACAGCCTACAGGACAGAAAGTAAAACCTCTCAAAGGACATATGAATTCAGTAGGGTCAATGACCATCCAACAGCTGAGAGTGGGAGAGACCTAGTCTTCGTTTAGACCAGGGGTTCCCTTAGGGGCTGGAGAGAAATTACAAGGGGTCGAATGGGAGTCGGTGTGCGAAAGACCAGCTTACCCAGATGGACTGCTTGAAATACCTAGTCAGTACCATTTTAAATAAAGAGGGTGGTCAATGTGGAAGGAGAAGTGGCTAAAGGGGGTCGATGGTCGAAAAAGTTTGGCGACCCCTGCTTTAGACATCTCTCTCAGAGAAAGGAAAGCCAAAATAACCTGTACCGCATTGCAAAACCAAAGATCTGGTTCTTATTTGTTTCTGAACTTCTTGGCTTTGGAGGTGAGAACCCCATCAGTGTTATGCAAGTTTATAGAACATTCTATTAGATTTATTTGTACCAGTTGAGGGTCCTACAACAATTTGTAAAAGATTTTCTTGTAATCCAAACTTAAGCGAGTTATTTATGTGTTAAAGTGTCATTTACTTTCACTTTCAGTACTGCATTGCTGATAACCACTGTCTTGAATTTATCAGGAAAGGCTGCACTTGTCTGTGAGCTGGCAACTACAATGTATTTGTGCGTGTGTGCATGTGAGTATGTGTGATCAATGGAGTAGTAACTCAGAATAAGAGTTGACCCAATTTAGAAGGGATTCTTTGGTTCTGCCACAGAAAACCTAAAGCCAGTAACACAATAAAATACACACAATCCATGCTGTTGGATGGTGGAGGTACTCACTAGGAAAATACTTTAGAGCAGAAATAAGTCCTAAGAAAGAAAGAAAGAGCAAAGAGAAGCTGTATCAGACCAGAAGATGTTGTTGCTTAACCAAAAATTCAATGTTGACCAAGCTAAGTTATGATTGAAGGTGTTCTAGCCATGACCATCCTGTCTTCTGGAATACATTTTCTAATTTTATCATTTTTTTAAGTTGTTGAAATATGAATTTGAAGGAGACTTAATGGTTATTTCCTGCAGGTCAAGTGACGATGTAGAAACTCTCTTATCACAGCAAACATAAAGCTTATGTGAACACTGAAGGACTTGTGGTGTCATTTGAAGGATACCAGACACAGAAAGTAAATGGCAGAACCATTAAAGCGTCAGTCTAAAATGCCTTTCAGGATTTGTTCTTACTTTTTTAAACAGTGGTGTCCCAGTATGACCGCAGCTTTCAACCTGAAACTAGATAGGGTTAAGAGTAGGACAGCTTAAGGCAGTCAACAGCAAACTGAGACTCAGAGAACTTTCTGAATGGCAGCAATTTTTTTTTTTTTTTCCTAGTCGTGTGACCCACCTGACAATGAGTCACATCTCATGCAGGCTGCTTCTCAAAAAGGGCTGCCCTTGTCTGGTTTAGAGGAGCAAAAACAAGCAAACTAACACCGTTGCTGTTCAACCCAAGGTCAGTTTGAACAAGCCAAAACTAACAGCAAGCTATTCCAGATATGACCATCATCTCCTTTGCTCTCAAGGGGCAGTGTGAAAGACAGCAGAGTGTGATTTGAGGGAGATTTGGTTGTTATTTCTAGAAGCAACTTGAGTAAATGCAAATGTAGTGAGATTACTCTAATCCACATCAGCCAATCCAGTTTTAATTCCCAAATGAAACCATAAATTTCCTTTAGAACACTTATCTTACAGGAGAAAGCTTAAAGAAATATTCCCACGTCATTTCCTCTCTCTGCTACCAAAATGACGAGTCAAAAAAATTGAAGAATAAACACAAAAAAAAGCAATCGATGTTCTAAAATGTTTGTGAGTCAACAGGATTAGCGAAGCACCAAACTAGATATCTTCATGGGTATTTAGGATGATGAGTGACAAGAACAGTTATGAGACGGATTAGATTCCTGAGAGTATTTAATGCCATTCCTTTTAGATGGTGAACAGAAATCTCACTCGTGTCTGTTTTGCTTTTCATCCCATGAGAAGGGGAAGGGATGTGGTAAATTGAGTACCAGTGATACACTGAGGGATGAGTTATATTATTGTACCCACGGGCATATGGCATAGTGGTTAAGAGCGCTGGCTACTAACCTCAAGATTCCAAGTTCGATTCCAGGCAGTGACCTGAATAATAATAACATCAAAAAATACCTTAGGGATGAGAACCCAGATTCAAAATTTCCCCAAGGCACCCGATGAAGGCTGGAGGGTATTTCCAACTGCTGACCAATTTTCAAAGTCCCTGCAAAAAGATCCTGCCACACTGCTCTAAATATAAAAAAAAAACTGACCCCATTAAATAAATACCAGTAATAAACGAAGGTCAATTAAGCTGACTATACACAGCCTCCCGACTAAATAAATAAATTTAGTCTTGCAGAAAGTCAAAAGAAATCAGGATTAAAGCAACAGCAGAGAGGGACATACACACACACACACACACATACGCACACACGCAGATAGAGGCAAGCAGACAGAATAAAATAAAAAAATAAATCTTGCAAGATTTGTCATTACAATCAAGATTTCATGATTGAAAGCTGGTTGAAAGGGGGAGGGTGCAGAGAGGGAGGGGCAACAGGGAGGGAAAAGAGTGGCAGGAAGGGGAGTAGTGGTAGGAAAGGGAGGAGGGGGAGGGTAGCAAGAGGAGAAAAGGGTTGCAAGGAGGAGGAAGAGGAGGAGTGTAGTAGAGGATAAGGAAACCATTATCTTTGCTGTTGTTGTGGCATTGATCCATTTCTGGAGATTATTGATGATGTTTCTTAACAAATAGTTCTGGTGGTAGTGTTAAGTGTATTGGGAGGGAGTCAGTAAGTAAAGCAGAGGAGTGGTGGGAGGTGCTCGTGGTGGTGGTCATGGTGGTGATTGGTGGTGGTGATTAAACTGTATTGTTAGCAATGAAGATAGTGGTTGTGTTGGCAGTTGTATGTAATGTATATAATGTGTGTATATATGTATGTATGTATGTATGTATGTATGTATGTATGTATGTATGTATGTATGTATGTATGTATGTATGTATGTATGTGTGTGTATATGTATGTGTGTGTATATGTATGTGTGTGATGTACATATGTCTGAATGTATGAATATGCATGTAATATATGTATATATATATGTAATGTATGTATGTGTGTATATATGAATGCATGACTAGATATGTAATGTATGTACGTAATAAGTGTATGTATATATGTAAGATACTGTATGTATGTAATGTACAGATGTGTGAATGTATGAATATATATGTAATGTAAGCATGTATGTAATGAGTGTATGTATATAAGATAATGTATATATGTATGTGCTCATGCATGTATGTATGTATGCATATATGTAATGTATGTGTGTACATATGAGTATGCATATAAGATAATGCAATGCATGCATGTATATTTCTATGCATGTAACGTATGCACAAATGAGTGTATGAATATGAGATAATGAAAGGTATTTATGAATGCAATGTGTACGTATATATGTATGCATGTGTGTGTGGTGTATATGTGCAGAAATGTGTGTGTGTATGTGTCTGACTTGAATCTACCGGATTTCTTTTAAAATAAAACACTTAAACGCTGTCTTTGATTGTGAGACACGGTACGAGGGGAGGGGGTTGAGTAGTAATATATATAAACTCTATCCATAAAATACTTCTCCAACATTACCTTTGCTCTCTTTATCTTTTTGTTTTTATATATTTACATACATATATATATATATA
>NC_068995.1:53391597-53395936 GCF_001194135.2 Octopus bimaculoides | reverse complement strand
AAACACGCTCTAGTTTATGACAGCATGAATCAAAGATAACTATTGAAACAACTTGTCAAAATGCTGCTTTATATAAAACCAAACAAACAGGACGTCATTCAGACAACAGGGCATAGTCTATAGCAAAGCAAATAAATGACAGCATATTTGTATTTGTCTTTGCTGGGCAAAATTCCGTTTGTCAATAAATGCCGTAGATATTGTCAAAAGTCATAAGCTTTAATTCTGCAACAGAATAGTAGTGATGATGCTCATATTGATAGTGATACAATGATGATGATGATCATCATCATCATCACACCAATGATAGAAATAATAATTTCTCTTGTTGGGTACAAGGCTACACATATGAGACAAAAGGAGGTCATAAGGTTGGTCCCAGAAAATAACTGATACATATTTTTTCCAATTTCCCAGAGTTATGAAACAAAGTTAATTTTGTTACACGAATAACGCAGAACTGTATCTATACACATACACACACACTTGGGCAAGTGTCTTCTACTATAACCTAGGGCTGACCAAAGCCTTGTGAGTGGATTTGGTTGATGGAAACTGAAAGAAGATTTTCCTATGTATGTATGTATGTTCTTTTATTCCAAACACAGATGTCCTTGCATCTGCAGGAATCCCCTCAATTAAAGCTATGATTGTGTGTGCACAGTCTGTGACAGAACATGCCTCTCTTTGGCAGGCCTCCAATCTCATCTGCGAACCCATGGAAAACGAACCTCCACCAACTATTCTGCCTCTATGTCTGTGCACACCTTTCAATGCAGTGTATGCCAGAAGGTTTGCAAATCCAACGGAGGCCTCAAAAGACATTTTAAGATCCACAAAGATCAGAACTTATCTGCAGGTACTGATGGTCCAAATCGGATATGCAATCTATGTGGGTACCTTTTCAGAACATTGTCTGGGTTAAAAAGCCACATCAGAAGCCATGATGTTGCTAAGGTGTAGGTACAGAAGGTGGTCAAACTCTGTATAAGGAATGGACAATCACCATGTATGTATATATGTATATATGTATGTATGTATGTATGTATGTATGTATGAATACACGCATTCATGAATGTATGTACAATGAGTATATAGGGATAAATTTTCCAGGCAGGTACCATAAGAGCCCTCAGGTTATATATATATATACATATATACACACACACAAGTAATGAACATTACATTAGAGAGATAGATAGATAGATAGATAGATAGATAGATAGATAGATAGATAGATAGATAGAAACATAGACAGAAGCATACAGACAGACAGACAGACAGACAGAAAGATAGATAGGATAGATAATATCTAATGATTGCGTGGGTGTATGTAGATATCCACATATATGTATATATGCACACACACGCACGCATAATGACTATATCCATATATACATAAATGATTGTGTGTGTGTGTGTGTGTGTGTGTGTATATTTATATATACATATATATACATACACATACAAACATACATACACAAATACACCCACAATAGATAAAGACTCATATGTTAGCAAGTTTTATTTGTATAATAATTTTAAATAATGGATATGCTAAAAGAAGAGAACAGGAAATGCAATATCCAGCGGTTCTCGATGAGTCTACAGACCATTAATGCATGCACGGTGGACGAGTGTGTGGAATATGGTGGCTTTGTTCTGATTTTATCAATGTAGATTGCTATGTCTATTACAGCTTAATATGAACTGGCATTTCCAGGTCAAGTATTCTTGGAAAATAGCCAAAGTTTTCTTTTTCTCTTTTTTTTTTTTCTTTATCTGAAAATCTATGCAGTGCTTCCTTGACAATTCCCAGAACATTATTATGGGTTCAAACCCTCTGTTAACCCTAAAGGAACTTAGAGGAACAAATCTTTAGCATGCAGTCTACCACAGCATCTGTAAGTGATTCTGTAAAATGACCTGATCTGTCCACTGAGACTGAAGCTGGTTTCAGTGACCTTTCATGGTATGAATTTATTACTAGTCTTTTATCTTTTACTGGTTTCAGGCATTTAAACTGTGGCCATACTGGGGCAACACAGTTTTTTGTTGGAAACACAATGGTACCATCTGATGTTCTTGAGTGTTCTCAGGGCTTTGCTACTGAAGCTGTCAATCTTCTTTGCCAGGATCTTCAAGAGGGGCCATATTTCTGCTCTACAGAGGAAAATGGAGAGGGTTGATGCATTGTAGATGCAGAGCTTCGTCTTCCTAGGAGATAGAGCATTGGTGCCAAAGGGGCTTCCATAGAGAGTACATGACCCCAGGGGTCAGACAATATCTACAGTTAGTTTCTAGGGTCAGGTCTCCATTGTTGGTGACTGTGGAGCCCTGGTAGAGGAAGGAGCTGACAAACTCAACAACAAACCAACCAGTGATACAGCAAGCTTCTTCAACACAACAATGCTCACCCCCATGTCACCAACTTTACCAAAAATGCCATTCAAGAGCTTGGTTAGAAAGTTCTACCCCATCCACCATATCCTCCTGATAAAGCACCTTCAGATTATCCCCTTTTTTGGTCACTCTCCAAGGCATCTCATTCAACACTGACATGGAGCTAAAAGTGTGGCTCGATGAATTTTTCAAGTAAATGACCTGGCAATTTCTACCATCATGACATTAACAAGTCGGTGAAACACTGGCTAAAAGTCATGAACAACGACGGAGAATACATTATTGATTGAGGATTAAAAATAAACAGTAAAAACTAAATTTATCTGAAAATGCAATGTAATATTATAATATTTTACGTTATTATAATTATTATAATATTAATCATTACTGTCATCGTAAATGATTTTCTAAGAACCATTATTATTATTATTATCATTCAGTAGTCTTATTTTTATCAAGTGATTTCACTGCACTACCGAGCGCAGCTCTGTGTGCCTCGGGTATGTGCTGTGGTTTGTTATGGTGCTCTTATTTTCACTGTATTGAAAGTGTTTTATATAAGATATGTGCAGTGCCTAGTAGTGCCATTTTCTGTATGCTATATATACTTGTTAGTCCTGGTGTTTTTGTTATGTGTTTGTCTGAATTATTTTTATCATACCTAATGCGCCTACTATGATAGGAATTGGTTCTGTTCTTTAGACTCCACATTCAAGTTACCTCCATTTCCAGATCTTTGTATTTTAAAGTTTCTCTGTCTCTCTATGCAGTTGCTAAACTTGCTAGAAATAGCAGCCGAATCCCTCTCAAACAACATTACAGTCTAGGGTAGTGGTTCCCAAAGTGGGCAGTACTGACCCCTTTGGGGCAGTGGAAAGATCCAGGGTGGGCATTGAAGAAAAGTTGGGTGATAATGGGACGGCCAAAAGAGGGTGATGCATGTAAAAAAATCCCAGACAATGAGTTAATTAGGTTAGGTTTTATTCGTGAAATACAGTTGTGTTGAATTTGCTGCAGAAAGTAATCTCTGCTTAAGGGTGATAAGTGGAGGAGGGGGAAGGAATGTGGCCCGGGTGCTGAGGGGGTGGCAGCCTGAAAAAGTCTGGGAACCACTGGACTAAGGTATACAATCCTTGAAAAGAAAAATTTGGACTTGTCAGTATGAATGCTTTTGATCATTGATCTGCTCAATCATGCGTGACTTGGGGTGTTAAACATCATTATCATCCTCATCTGCTCTCATCCCAGCCAGGTCAGTAAAATAAATACCAGTCATTTACTGAGGGCAATGTAGTCAGAGTAACCCTATACTCGAATGGTTGGAATGGCGTCATTCCTAGATACGCTTGGTAAAAGGCTGATCTGAGACTAAACAACGCCAATGACAATAAAAACAAGCTAGGTTAATCAATAATAAAAACGTTTGTTCCAGCAAAATCCATCTGGAGATGATAACATGGAATATTTATTCTAATGGAGAAACAATTTTCTCTCTGCTAAAACCAAATCAGTCAGGTGAGGAGTGAACATACATTGGTGTGTGTGTGTGTATATAATATATATATACATATATATATATATATAATACATATACACACAGCTATATACCTGCTGACTCGGAAGCCTACAACAGATATCTAGCTCCAGCCTCAGCTGTGAACTTGGAACCTAACGGATTATAGCACTTGTATAGCATACAATTATACAATTATAGCACTTGTATAGCATACCTATTCGTTTAGATCAGTGAACTAAACCCCATATATTCTTTATATACATACACACGCCCATATACGTGTGTGTACATTTAGGTATATGTGTGTGTGTATTTGCATATATATATATATATGTATGTATATATGCACACAAACACACACTCAAATATGAAACAGAAGCAGCACTTGTGTAATAACATTATCAAGCACATATAATGCGT
>NC_068995.1:53388801-53391027 GCF_001194135.2 Octopus bimaculoides | reverse complement strand
ATATATATATATATATACATACATGACAGGCTATATATATATATATATATATATATATATATATATACATGACAGGCTATATATGTGTGTGTGTGTGTGTGTGTGTGTGCATGTGTATGTAATTTGGTGACTTCCTTGTCTTGAGATTACATGATATTTGCAAAACAAGAGTCACCATCATACAGCAGGGTCCAACATTTCCAATGTTCCAAGAAAAACATGGCCATGGAAAAATATTACCTTATTTGGAAACAGGTGAAGATAGGTGACAGGAAGAGTATCCAGTTGTAGAAAACCTGCCTCAACAAATTTCACCTGGTCCGTGCAAACATGGAAAAACGAACGTTGAAATAACGATGTGTGATATGAAATAGCTTCTAAGTAAACAAGTTCACTTCCGAAGACTTTCTTAGAGAGAGACATCTTCCTTTTCAGTTTAGGAAAGATTTTGTTGAGAACATGAAGAAAGTTTGGTTGAAGAAAGCATCAGTTTTATATAGACCCAGAGACATTCGTTTCAACATGTAGTGGAATTTTTATGTAAAATAGTTAAAAGAGAGGTATTAACTATCAAAGTTTTAAGCAGATGAATACCTCTTGGGTATCTTCTTTGCAATGGAACAAAAGGATTTATTAGATGTCGAATTAATTTCAAGAAATGAGACACTTTTTGAAGTAGTAACTAAAGAAACCTTGCAACTGTCGTTGATCAGCATTATTAGGTATGCTGGGTAATCAACAAGAGGTTTTTATTATTCCAAGTTTAATTGCAAAGAATTATTTTCAGCAAATTATTTTCTATTTTGTATCCTAGGAAACAAATGGATGTTTGGCAGAGAAGCTATTCGCCATTGTTCACTGTAATGTCAAAACTCTTAATTAATGAAGTAAATTGAGCCAAATCGCCATCGTTATTCATCAACAGTTTTTCCAACTAAAATAACATTATTGGGATAAGCATGAACTCCTGTCAGTGATCGTTCCATTGATCACACTTTGAAAAGCACTTATGGTTTCTGTCACATCAAAGGAAAATTACAGTAAGCATCTATCATTCTCAAATATATTATGTTTTATTATTATATGTTTTATTATTGAGCAGTGGAATCTGGATGCTGCTTTTGGATCCCGTTTCTTATAGAATTTAACGTAAGAAATCAAATATGAAGACGGGGATAAGCAGTAACAATTTATCATTTGCAAAAAATAGGATTAATTAGGAGCTGTATAAGTTCCATGAAAGGAGTCACCCATTTAATGTATAACTGAACAAAGCTAGAATTCAATGAAGTTTAGCATCTTTAAGTAGTGAGCCATCAACAACAGATTAGGTACCAGCCTTCAACCAAAGTACACCAACCAGAAGCAATAATAATCGTTTCATTGCAAAGGGTTCTTTTGATGAGGCAACTGTCTGATCTGGTTAGATGAGCAAACAAGAAAGGCGGGAAGATTCGACAATGTTTTGTTCAAAGTATACATGGTGTCCACAAAGTCTGGGTGCATGGGGATTAACACATACTTTAAGAAATTATTATTTCTTATATTTAATTGTTTGTTATTATTTTATTTACTCCATGTACCCACATGGGGATTAACACATACTTTAAGAAATTATTATTTCTTATATTTAATTGTTTATATTATGATTTTATTTACTCCGTGTACCCAGACCTTGTGGACACCCGGTAGTATATGCCAGAGATGTTATATAAAGTTAAACTTCTTATTAAAAATGTTCAGAGTCGTTGGCAGAGACTTGCTTAACATTCACATAAATTCACCCTCTTAACCTTTTCCAAATTTTGGGTCTTTACTGGCTTCCTAAATCTGGTAATGATGGGTGACAATACTCAAGAGCAATTCCAAGACAAAAAAAAAGTTATGTTTAAAAACACTTCATTCAGTCTTCAATGTGGCGAAAAGCAATAACGCAAAATCCGAAGTAAATATTGCGTAAAATCTCAATATTTTAATTGGTGTTATTTACTCTATGCTATGCATTGAGAACTCGTTCCTCAGATTTCTGTGCACGCTCACACACATACACTATATATCTATATAATAATATATATACTATAATGCATAATATTCGGCAGAGATGTACAATACGCACCCCATCCCTTTTCGGGATTTTTTTTTTTGTGCGCGTATTGACACCTCCGCTTCATATCCTATGTACACACTTCATATATATATATATATATATATATATATATATATATA
>NC_068995.1:53384022-53388626 GCF_001194135.2 Octopus bimaculoides | reverse complement strand
ATCGTTAAAACGGCTCTTCCCATGGACCGCAAATTAAATTTGTATACACAAATTAAACCTGTGCCATGGAGGAATGTAGTGGCGGACAAAAAACAAGACAGGAAAACAAACGAAAAGAAAAAAGGCTATGCGGCCAGACGTGAAAAATTATGTGTATATGAACGCTGTGAGGCACGAACTGAAAGTCGGGACAAAGTAAGTTCGCGTGTTTGCTCGGCGATAGCCAAGGAAGAAAAGGATTAGTGACCGGAAGCATGTGACCAGGGGGGGGGGGGTAAGGAAGAGGGAGAAACAAGGGGAGGAAGTAGAAGAATAGGTGAGCAACGAGAGGAATATAGTAGTGACAGAAGGAAGAACGAGAGGGGAAAGAGAGAGATATAGTAGTAACAGAACGAAGAACGAGAGGGGTAAAGAGAGATACGTAGTAGTAGCAGGGAAAGAACGAGAAGGGGGAAAAAGTGATAGAGAAATAGATAGAGTCGCGTCAGAAAATATAAAGTTGAAAAAACTACTTACAACAGGGATGACGCAGGCGTTCGATCATGTAAAACAAATAATAAATGAGTATATGCATATATACGTACAGGTATGTGCATACATATGTCTACCTGTATATATATAGGTGCATATCTGGGTACAGGACATTGCAAACAAAACGTAGACAAGAAAATAATAATTATATATATACCACATATACACACACAATCTACTAATACAAGAAGATTGCTTACATATATATATATATATATATATACACACACACACGTCTACTAATACCGGAAGATTGCTGATATATATATATATATAACAAAAATAATGCGACACTTGGTTTAACTTTTGCCGACGCTATTGTATGTGCGTACATACACGCACACACTAAAATATACACGAGCGCCGAATGTGAAAGGAAAATTATTGACATGTTGGTGGTAGCAGCAGCAGCGCCGGCGGTGCAGATATGATTATTATTATTATCAATAGTAGTAGTAATAGTGGTGGTGGAGATTGTAAACCGTCTGGATTGTGACACTTCTAGCAGTGGTGGTAGTAATGCTAGCTGTAGTCGTTGTTTGTGCTGATTGTGGCACAGATTATAAAGAAGTGGTAGTGATTATAGTTGCTGGATATGTTTATTAATGGTGGTGGTGATGGAGTTAGCGTTGATCGTGATTGCTTAAACGGGAGTAAAGGTGACAGCAGTGTGCATTGCACACCTATACACACATATACACACTCACACATACATACATGTGTGTTATGTAAGTAGAGGTATATGCACACAGATCGAAGTCGAAGTGCATTCGTCTTATGCAAATGATGGAATGATTTGAAAATCGAAAGTGGGCGGTGGAGAATAAATAATAAAATGCACAATGATCAATGAGAAGAAAAACATGGTGAAACAGCATCAATCTCGCAATAGCTATAGAAACATCAGGTCGTCGCATTCTCTGTGGATGGAATAAATAGTAAATGATACAGCAAGCATCTAGTTATCAACATTCGACAGACGAACCGGAGCATTTTAGAATCAATACGTCGCTTTTACCGAGATGAAAAACAGAACACAATGTACATCTTACGTTTTCCATGCACACATCCACCTACCATACGTACAATCACATACACACACACACACAGAGCGAGATGAGAGAGAGAGAGAGAGAAACAGAGATAAGGGGGTGAGAGACAGAGATATGTGTGCATGTTCATTAGAAAATAAATAATAATTAATAAACGCAGTGCGTCAGAGTGTAGGTGAAAATTTCAATTTGTTCATAGTTATCTACGCATTTTGAGACCCATGTGTGTGTGTATATATATATATATATATTCAAATGCACACACGCGCACTCCGAATTTATTAAGAAAATAGAAAGCAATCACGTAGGGTAATGGTTGTAAAAAAAAAATTATTTTCACAACGAAATAAAGATTTTAATATTGAAAATGTGTAAGGTTTGTAATTATTGTTATTTAATAATTCAATAATATTTAAACAGGTGTGGTTCCTGAAATATCTGAATATATAGACAAGATATGTGAATATGTGTGTATTTGTTTCTTTCATTTGATGGCAAAACAATCATTTATAAACCCCCAAATACAGTAAGATACTTTGATAAAATTCGATCGTCTATATTCGCCATCTCTATACGGAAACAATAAGAAAGAAAAAAAAAAGATATGTCCCTCTATATTTCCCGGTTCGATTTCAACTCAAGTCTACTCTCTGCCTTTTAGTATTTCAAGAATCGATAGAATAATTAAGGAGTACATTATAATTGCGACATCATTCTTTATAACACATTCAAGTCCAAAGAAATTAATTCATGTTACTTAAGTGTTTAATGAAACCAACCCGTGCTTGCAGTGTAAACCATCGTTCTACAACGAGTGGTTAGAGTAGTTACTATTAATTGTTATGGTTTGTAATTGCGAATTTAGACCTTAATTAAAGCAAACTTAATATTTCATCTATCGATATGAAGTCCACTTAATTACTAGCTACAAATAAATAAAAAAAAGGAAAATATTTCAATCAATCATTCAGAAATACAAATTTGCGCGTACTCCTTGGTTTGGATGAGGTTAAATTTTAAAAACAATTAAGGGGTTTTTTTCCCCGAAAAAAATTAATTATACTCTACAAAAAGTTGGTCACGTCAAAAGAAATCATCTGATAACATTACTTACCATTTTAATTAAGAATCAAACGGCGACTTGGTAATACAAACATGACTTGTGTTTATCCTAAGGTCCTATCGATGTTGCTGTGTTGTTTAATTCCAAAATATGAAAAACGGGGAATCTAAGTGGAGGATATCGATAAAAGGGAGACGTAAAAGATAATAATATTAAAAGGAATATACAGATATTTCTCAAGCCATTGCAATACTTTTAGCTTGTTCCCTTTCCCGGGGTATGTTCCACTGTTCCGTAGAAAGATGTTCCGTTGTTACGTAGAATACTGTTCCGTTGTTCTATATTCTGTGCAGATGATATTTATATTTATTTATATCAGTTGCCGATATTGATATTGATTTTTATATCGTTTGTTCCCGTTGCAGTTGTCGCCAGTCTTCTTCTTTCACTGTTGTGTTTAGTCAGACTTTCGTTTCTATCACATATTTACACGCTTCGTCACATATACATGAAACTTTACAATTCAGGCTGGGACTGACAAGTTATTGTTTTCGTGCGTACTAATAATGCTGTTTGGTGGTGATAACGATGGTGTATTGTTGTTGTTACGGTTCTTCTTTCACGTCTTCTCCGTCTGCTTGTACTCTCATACCGGTCTCGGAGTTCAGCTATTTATTTTCTCGTGTTACTATTGCTGCTATTCTGTTGCAGTTGATATATTCTATGAATGAGGTCGTGTCAGTAGTGGTATGCTGTTGATATTGAGGTCGCTTTCATTATTACTATATTATTATTTATTGAGTAAAGAAAATAAATTGACTTGAGTTAAATTGGAGCGCCAAATCATCTCGTGACGACTAGTGATGCACTTGCATTCTCGGTGCAAACAGCAAAGCTATACACTGCAGCAGAAAATATGTTGGCGTTGCATCAGCACCGGAAAGTCAGCAACTGCAGCATGAATGGATAAGCAACGAGAGATAAGAAAACGAGAGACGAACCGAGGACCTGAACAATCTGCATTATGTAGTGTTGAATATTTCGATCCGCTGATCTTGTTGGATTTATCTCCCTTCTTCGTTGTTTAGATTTTAAACATCCCCACCAGAGGAAAATTTTGTCAACCAATTTCTTGGATAATTTTAGTTAGTCGAAGTTTTTGTTTTTTTTTTTGCAGTTTTTTTCTTTTCATTCACAGTGTTACATACGTGAGGTTCAAGCGCAAAGATTCTACACTACAGTTCACATGCCAACGCAGAAACTTCTACGCTAGAAATAGCAGCCTCCAAGCCACATACTCCAGCCTTAGTTAAAACACACATTAGATAACGAAGTTCTACATAACAGATTTAGAAGGCCGCCTGCACGCATCGGGTTTAACCCTGGAGCCAAACAACAGTACAATAATAGCGCAAAGCAATGAATCGGAATGCCCCTCCCGACGTTTGCGTCGTCGTCGTTGTCCCAAGATCAACTAGCTGTGACGTCACTTGATCATGTGATAACGTGCTAGCTTAGAACATCGCGGGAAAGCTTTGCAAAAACAACAGCAGTGTTCGACAGAAAAAAATGCACGCAAGTCCTTCAGGGCGATGAATTAACAGGTTCGTTAGTTTCAAACTAAAATACCTTGCGGTATTTACTTGTACCTTCTTACGTTCTGAGTTCAAATCCCGTCCAGATCGACTTTGCCTTTCAACTTTGCAGTCTTAAGAACTGGATCGGTATATATTTCTACGACGAAAACGTTAAGTGATCGGACGAAATGCCGTAGTCTTTAGTTACAAGGTCCTCAAGATCTAAGTTCAAATCCAATGGGTGATGAGGCGTCAGTTTGGCTTTTCATCCTTCTTCCAACGAATGAAAAGTTATATAAGATGTGTGTATGTATGTTAATTTCATTTTGACGCGTCTGATACCATCTCTGATTTATATATATATATATATATATATATGTG
>NC_068995.1:53377499-53383486 GCF_001194135.2 Octopus bimaculoides | reverse complement strand
CGGGCGGCACTTTTGGGTTTGTTGTAAGCAATATGCGTTTTTTGTGGGGTTCGGGGGTGGCAAATGAAAAGGCCACCCGGGCGGCATACACTCTAGCAACGCTAGGGCTTGGCGAGCATCAGAGCCTGAGCTGGTAGCTGAACAAGTTTCACATTCGAATCTTGCAAACGAAACAGTTTCTTCCATTATTTCTCCATTCGTAGCAGGGCCGGTCCCAGGAATTTTTTCAAAGGGAGGGCACAAAGTCAGAAGGGAATACGATCCCAGGAGAAAAGAGCGTAATAACATGATTTTGAAGGGCGCACTTCTCTCCTTGATGGGGGGAGCACCTGCCCTTCCGTCCCCCATCCCTTAGCACTTTCATTCATTCTTTGTACCTTCTTCCTCCGGTGTCTTTCCGTTTGAACATCCCATTGATCGAATACTTTCAACCCAGCTTCAAAAGAATCATGGATCAATCATTTCCGGCTGCTTAAAAAAAGTCTTTAAAGGGTTTTAAATACAAGTTCTTGGTAGTATCATGTAATCATTTTTTCAACCCAGTCCATCAAATAGGAATTATATTTTAACATCCCAGCAACACAGAGATTAAAAGTCGTGATTAAATTCAGCGCCTGCCTTGTATTAGCTTTTGTATCGTTGGTTTGATTTTAATCGTCAACCATGCATGCTTTGCTCAAAATTTCGCTGTGATATCAAGATATTCGGGAGTGGCTGTGTGGGTAAGAAGTTTACTGCCCCAAAACAAGATTTTGGGTTTAGTCCCACTGCGTGGTATAGTCTTCTACTACGGTTTCCGTCAACTAAAGCCTTGTGAGTAGATTTGGTAGACGGAAACTGAAAGAAACATGTGTGCTTGAAAAGATTAATCGAAAGCGTTTGCACACACTAGAAAAAAAAAACTTCTTCCAAAATGTTAGTAACGTCCTGATAAAAAAATTCGGCATTTGTTAATGAAAAGTTAGACCGAAAAAAAAAACGAGATGAATAAAGCAATTGAATTGCCGGTAATATGGTTGATGGTGGAGACAGGAGAGGGTCCGCTCCGGGCGACACTTTGGTTCGAGTGACGCTTTTATGAAAGCAGTATATTTGGGTCTGCTTGTGCAGGGCTGGGGACCTGATGGAGTGACAAGCTCCTGGGGTAGCACACAGTTTAGCTATGCCACTATGAACTACACCGAAATAAGTTATTATCGATACATTGTGGTTAGCAACACAAATTCCAACGAAATTGAAAGAATAATTATCGATACTTGTAAAAATACCTTTGTTTTGTTTTTCCTTTTTTTTTTGTTTTAATTTTCTATTGAACACCACTTTAATAACCAGGCAACACTTCGTCATTGGCATAAAAATTAGATCGACCGCTTCTAAAGGGTTTCGTCTTTTAAGTTTGGGAGGTGGGGGTTACAGTTTAGTCAGGAATGGAGGTGCAACGCTCATGACTCGGAATTTTTTTTTCTACTTTTCTTTCTTTTATGACTGTTAGAAGGAAAGGACGAAGTTATGCTCGAACCGAAAATCTAACCCCAAAGCTGGCCACAGCATGTACTCCTCTAAAAGCATACAGAACCAAGTGGTGGTGCTAAAACGAGCGCCGATTTAAGTCGGTTCCTACATGAGTTCAAAACTCCTCAAAGAGTCAAAGCAAATACCACAAGGCATCTCGTCTGACATTCTAACAGTTCCACCACCACATTGTCGTTAATTTGTACTTTATTTTATCGACCCTGAAAAGATGAAAATCAAAGTTGACCCCAGTGTAATTTGAACTTCAAGTGTGGTTATAAGTAAAGCAAAACATTTTGCTTTACGCTCTAACGATTCTGCCATTTCGCCGCCGTCGCCAGTTGTTCCAATCTTTCACTATATTTTCAGCATCCTTTCGTTTTCATTGGATAAATCCAAGAAAAGACTCTTTTATAAAATTGTTTTCTTAAAATCAATATCAACATAACAACTGTTTATGCTATTTCTATTGATGTGCTTTATTTGCAGTTGAATCAAACACAGGGGTCAAAATATTTGACCTTATGAATATTAAGTAGTAATATCTGGTGAACAGTTGAAGCCTTCAACTTAATACAATAATTCTACACTAACTGACATAAATATGGATATTTTTCTTCAGTTCTATGCCACATTGCAGCGATTGTGTTGGTTTTAGTATTTTTATTATTATTATTATTATTATTAGCGGATCAAAGTTTCCTGATAATTTTAATAACACCGCATCTAAAAGAATTTCTCAGCAGTTGCTTTCTCCTTTATGGCTATGTGATTCCTTTTGAACATGCAATGCAAGATTTTTTGAGTTGCTAAAAATTTACGCAATGAAGAATTCTGTGGAGAATATCTCACCATTTATGTTTCTCCGAAAGATTTTCCTAAACCATTAGCATAGAACTTGGAGCTCTATTTTAATTATTCCTCTATTTTCTACAAGATTTTTTTTTCCATTAGATGAAACAGTATAGATGATATTTTGTCCTTTCACGGGTGGTCGAATCTATTTTCTTTGTTCGAATGAAGAATGATTAACAATAGCACAAAGTTGTTTTCTTCTCGACCATGAGCGCCAAATTTGTTTCCTACACTAAACATCAGCAGGACTCAACAAGAGCCCTCACAGATGCTCTAAATGTTGGGCCTCGCTATCAGCGACGATCTCTCATGGCAAAAGCATACACTGAGCATAACTAGAACCGTATCCCAAAGACTGGCTCTTTTCTATGGGGCCAGAAAGTACCTCCACCACTCGCCTCTCCATCTCCACCTCTCATCACCCTAGTTACATCTACCCCCATCTAGCCCTGTACTAATCAATATGCCCAGTCTTACCTTCCAGAACATCGGCCCTCTGGCATCTTTTCTCTGCTCATGGCTTTCCTGCAAGTGTTGTCCTACAACAATTTAAATAGAACATTTAACGATATCAAGCTCACCGACCACAAACGGCTTTTCAAAGGTCAAAGATGGAGTCATTGCCTCTTCACCCAGACTCGGCATATAGAGAAGGAGGGGGGGAAATGTTAACCTGTGCTCCACTCTGCCCCAACCCCTGAAGCAGGCTTATAAAGCAGGCCTAAAAGTTCTGGCTCCATCAAAACGGCACCCAGGGCGGACTCCAACACTACCCACCAATCGCCTCCACCCCACCTCCACTCCCTAGCTGCACTACTGCCCAAGGGTCGATGTACTGGAGAGGAAAAGACTGAGCATAGCAGTTAGTGAGGGGCTGAAGTGGGTTGTAACAATGGCGATGAGGGGTGGAGAAAGAAAATAGTCAGGGGTACTTAATGGGACCCTCGTGTTTCTAATCTCCTTTTCGCTTATTTCGATTAGAATACATTTTGGTATTTGCCTGTAGCTACAAGGTACATCCCTATATATATATATATATATATATATATATATATATATATGTATGTATGTATGTGTGTGTGTGTGTGTGTATACAGAGAGAGAGAGAGATAGGCGGAGGTTACCTCCGCCAAATATATTCACTCTGCTGCCTCCTGATTTTATGGTTTATAAGAGACATCTTCCAGTTTCCGTCAACCTATCACGGGGTTTTGATCATCCCCGGGTTGTAACAAAGGACTGCTAATGGGGGTCACACAGTGGGACAGAATCCGAAGTCACGTGTGTGGATTTAGGTACAGCAACATTATAAAGACTGTCATAATAATCTACCAAAACAAAACTGTAACAAAATATAAATTGTATATATCATTTAAATGCCAAGAAGGGCTTCTGAATCACGCTGTAGACTACAACGAAGAAACGAGGCTGATGTGATGTAGTACAGCAATAACAATTGCTAAGAATACGAGCATTCGTTTTTGCTATTGTGTTTAATGACACACATACATACACACGCGCGCGCGGCTTGAAAGTAATTTATTATGCAGGACACTTGTTGTGTGAGGAAGAAACTGTTTGTAAAGTAGATGGGTGTTGCAGGGAATTAAATAAGTTGTCATTGTCTTGTGACTGGCTGACGGAGACGCATTCCTTGTTATCAATAGCTATTCGGCTCCCGCTCATAAATCATTGCAGATTATTGTTATTATTTTTTTTTTTTTTCTGAATCAGGAGATAAGGCCTACACCATTGCTCCAATACTAACAAAAGTCTTAAACACACATCGCCAATTTTTACAAAGGGTTTTATTTGAGCGGGGGCGGGAGCATATGTGTAAATAGTTTATTAATTCTGTGTGTGTGTTCGTATGTTCTTTCTTTCATTTGTTTCAGTCATTTGACTGCGGCCATGCTGGAGCACCGCCTCGAAGGGTTTTAGTCGAACAAATCGACTGCAGGAGTTATTCATTTTTTAAGCCTAGTAATTATTCTATCGTTCTCTTTTGCTGAACCGCTAAGTTATAAGGGCGCAAACACACCAGCACTGGTTGTCGGGAAGTGGTGAAACACACTCCCCCCCCCCCACACACACACATTTATAAATATATATACGACGGGCTTCTTTCAGTTTTCCGTCTACCAAATCCACTCACAAGGCTTTGGTTGGCCTGAGACTATAGTAGAAGACACTCTCCCCACGTCCTAAGTACGTGCTTAATTTGCTTAATGGTTAATCCAGCACTCTAGGGGTGTGTCGTGTGTGCCTACAGACACAGACATAATCTTTAAATCGAGTGCTATTTCTTTCTTTGTATAATGAATAACACACACACACAAATATATCTTTAAGTGTGTGTGTGTATCTCTTCTTTACATCCACTGAAGATCTGTAGTTTGTCTATAGAATGTAACAAGAAGAAGGACCCTGGAGAATAGAGATATTACATCTGAGCTGTAAATAACATTAACCTATTAAATCAACAAAGTTCTTCTCGTTCTCTATAATTATGAGATTAACCTATTATAGAGCTGATATCTTACAAACAACTAGAACATCTAAAGATAATATTCGGCTTAATTTCAGGTGAACTGGCAGAAAAGATTGATTACCGAGAGGAGAATAGATTGCCAGACTTCATAGAACTTCAAACAAACAGCTTCAGAATATTTCAAAACATCTCAATAGAGTCCACACCTAGTCTACAAAAATTACTCCTAATTAATGATTTATGAGGGGAAGGTAAAAAGTTTCTGGCTTTGGGTAAAAGAAAATACAGGAGGGTTAGTTATGGTTTTATTCAACATATTCCCCTCTCAGATTCACACACTTATTGCAGGGGGTCCTTCAGTTTTTCTAAGCCCTGTAAAAGAACTTGGAAGGTTGGGCCTCAACCAAGCCTTTTGCGATACCCTTAAAGCCAGGGACTTTTCAGCACCCTCTCATACATGATTATTTGCATATGCACAAAATTAATTATTGCTATTTAATAGCAACAGTTTTTATTAAAACAATGTCAAACTGCAACAGAGGTGTGCAAAAATGTGACTGTTGATTTGGTTAAATGCATCTAATATAATAATGCCTCCAATGTTATTTAGTAATTTCTATTTTGTGTTGATTTGATTGATTGAACTAATTAAGTGGTTAACTGGAAGAGACAGAAAAATGATACAGAAAACAAGTCATTTCAAGTTAATGACAAATATGCAATCTAATTAATGTGATGATTGATGTTGTTGTCTAACCCAGGTCAGTTCTGATATAACGACCAAAGTTTGCTTTAGAAGCATTGAGATGTATTGAAAGATACATATCAACGCTTCTAAGCAAATTTGTTGACTTTCAATGTAACTTACAATAATGTCTTATAAAACTAGATTTATATATCCTACATTTGCTGAAGAATTTGTCGTTGGGGCAGTTTAGCTTAATGGTAAATCACTTGACACATAATCACAGGAAAGTGAGTTCGAGTCACATGGTTGACCGATGACAGATTTTTCTGCAAAATATGGATAGTTTATCCTGTTCAAAGTTGACCCTGGTGGAATTTGAGCTCAGAACCCAAAGAGTTGGAACAGATGCCACTAAGCATTTGGTCCAATGCCAGCCTGCAG
>NC_068995.1:53375671-53376793 GCF_001194135.2 Octopus bimaculoides | reverse complement strand
TTAGAAATCTTGACGTAGAAAGTTTAAAAATTTTTTGTCCTTGTACAGAATCGGACAAGCTGTCCACAAGGCTTTGGCTTTGTGGATGTGAAACCTTTGGTAACTCTATGTCCAAGATATTATTGTTGTAATAATTACTGTTCTGTTCTTTAGAGTGTCGTTCTTTTCTGACATGTGTTTTATTAATTAAATATATATATTCTTTTTTTTTATTACTTGTTTCAGTCATTTGACTGTGGCCATGCTGGAGTACCGCCTTTAGTTGAACAAATCGACCCCAGGACTTATTCTTTGTGAGCCTAGTACTTATTCTATTGATATCTTTTGCCGAACTGCTAAGTTTCAGGGATGTAAACGCACCAACATCAGTTGTCAAGTGATGGTGGTGCTGGTGGGGAGAACAAACACTCCCACACAGATACATATACATACATATATATATATATATATATATATATATATATATATATATATATATATATATTCTTAGATATATACATATATTCAGTTTCTGTCTACCAAATCTACTCACAAGGCTTTGGTCACCCAAGAGAACACTTGCTCAAGGTGCCAACAGTGGTACTGAACTCAGAACCATGTGGTTGGGAAGCAAGCTTCTTACCACAGAGCCACGCCCATCACTTATACATTGTTGTCGTTATTATTAAATCATCTAAGTTTTTCAATACAATTATAGAGATACTATAATTAACAGAAAGCATTATTAATTATGCATCATGATGTGGCAGACATTTGTTTTAATTAAAGTGTGAAATCAATTGTCACTGTGTAATCTCAGCTCATTAATGAATCTACTTTCAGCCATGCAGATCATTTCCTAATCAATAAAACAATTCAATAAACCAAATAAATATTATCTCTAGGATTTGAAGAGATAAAATAATTGATCATTTTCTGAGTAGTGCCCTAAAGTTGATTCCATCTGTAATAAGCAATATTCCATGAGGTGTGATTATCTGTGCCATCTGACACAATGCCAGTGCTACATAAAAGGCACCATTCAAGTGTTGTTGATACCAATTCCACCTGATTGGTTCCTGTGCCACTACATATATATATATATATATATACACTCACACACACACACATATATAGATATAT
>NC_068995.1:53369560-53375457 GCF_001194135.2 Octopus bimaculoides | reverse complement strand
TATTGGGTTGGTGCATAATTATTGTGGCTTTTTTTCAACAAATTTTATTCAACAAAAACAATGACAACATGTAACAAAAGCATCTTTAAATGATTATTGTGAAGCATATTCACCATCTACTTCAATTACTGCTTCCCATTTGCTTGGCAGACGGTCATACCGTCATTTAAAGATGTTTTTGTTCAATATTGTTTTTGTTCAATATTGTTTTTGTTGAATAAAATTTGTTGAAAAAAAAGACACAATAATTATGCACCAACCCAATATGTATGTGTATATGCTTTTGTGTACTCTTATCTGGACATTACATGATGATTATAAATGAGCATCCTCATCATCATCATCATCATACAAGCAAGTTTGTTTGTTTCCAGTGACATCTGGTCGTAGAATATCTGCTGCAGCAAATTCTATTCTGACCCATGCAAGCATGAAAATTATTCAGTCAGAAACAATGACATTCCTACACAAATGCAGAAAGATTTTCATTTTACTCAAATTCCTCCAGTTTCTTGACTATCTTCAGTATTAATTAAAACAAATAAACAATGTTTGGCCAGAAATACAGTAACGAATAGGTTAATGAACCGAGAAAGGACTACAAGGTTTTTTTTAACAACATTAATAGAGAGGAAAAATTAAAAATGCTGATTGAAGCCCAACATATATTTCTTATCTTTATGGTACATTGACATTCCTGATATTTTATTTCCTAATTCTCTTGATAAAGATCAACTGAAATGGTTGGCATGTCTTGCTTGCATTGGTTTCTTTCTATTCTGGCATTTAAATGCAAAATGTTATAATTCTACATATGTATGTGCATGTTTATTTATGTATGTTTGTGTGTGTGTGTATGTATGTACACATGTATACACGTACATACTCACACACACACCCATAGACATATATATATATATATAGCACAGGCATATCTGTGTGGTAAGAAACTTGCTTCTCACCCACATGGTTCTGGGTTCAGTCCTACTGCATGGCACCTTGGACAAGTGTCTTCTACCATAGCCTCGGGTTGACCAAAGCCTTGTGAACGGATGTGATAGATGGAAACTGAAAGAAGCCTGTCGTATATATATTTATATGTATATATCCATGTGTGTGTGTCATTGTGTTTGTGTTTGACCTCCCATCACTGCTTGTCAACTGGTGTTAGTGTTTACCTCCCCGTAACTTAGCGGTTCAGCAAAAGAGACTGATAGACTAAGTACTAGGCTACAGAATTACATCCTGGGGTCGATTGTTTGACTAAAATCCTTCAAGGTGGTGCTCCAGCATGGCCATAGTCAAATGACTGAAGCAAGTAAAAGAATAAAGAATCGCCATGATGGACGACTGAACTCAACACGGGTTTCTTTCATTCTCTCTCTATTTATTTCCTTTTATTCCATACAATCAAAGAGTGTAGTGGGTGCTTTCACGTGCCACTGGCTTGGGGACCAGTTAGGCAGTACTGGCAACAGCCACGCTCAAGGGGTGTTTTTTTACGTGCCACCTGCACAGGAGCCAGTCCAGTGGCACTGACAACAATTCCGAGATCGATTCCAAGCAGTGACCTGAATAATAATAATAATAATAACAATAATAATAATAATAATAATAGTAATAATAAAAATAATAACATCAAAAAATACCTTAGGAATGAGAACCCAGGTTCGAAATTTCTCCAAGACACCTGATGAAGGCTGGAGGGTATATCAGCCGAAACGTTGTGTTAACAACGAACCAAATGCGGACAAATATCCGTGAAATGTAAATAAGGTAAATAAGGTAAACGTATTGTTTGTTAAACTTAAAAAACATCTTGTGTTGAGCTTAAAGACATTCTATGTTCAGACATTACATGTTAAACTTAAAATGGTGTCTGATATAATTCTGAAAGATTCAGACATGTCTAATCAAAAAGATTACATTACACCAATATTTTTATCTTGTTTACCATTGCCGTAGGAATCTAGTTGCAACTGGAGAGGATGATGAAGATTTAACGATACGTCAGATATTCACAAGGTCAGTATGAGAAATCTGAATAGAGCTTGCTTCATGCTGGCCATGTAAATAACTCACAGACCATTATCTTTAATCTTGGTAAATCTTTAGTCTTCCATCTTGTAAATGTCCATCTTGGAACCATCTGCTGTTGTTGTTCTTATTGTTGCTGCTTAGTTCCAGATCAGTCCAGATTGAACCAACTTATGATCAAAAGCATCCTCGTAACCAACCTGTTTTTTATGCAGTGTTTTTTTTTTATCAAGATTACATCATCTTGTATGTCCTTCATGTTCTAAGATAGTAAGATATGATTTCAGGGTTGTTTGGCTGCTATTTCTAGCAGAATAAGTAAGCAACTATTCAGAGAATTTAATTGTTATTTCTAGCATGTTGTTTAATAATGTAATCAAATATTTATGCCATGAGGTGCCTTTGGAAGAGTCCATTCCCTGCATGCATTTGACACCTTTGGAGGAATCCATTCCATTGCAATCATTTGGACCAGATTTCTGATCTGAGGATAACTCATAATGAAATCATCATTTCTACCCCTTACACTGCAATTTCACAGTCATTACACTGCCATAACACTGTCATTACATTGTCACTACACTGCTTGGCCACTACTATGCTGCTACTACACTGATAATACACTTCCACTACACTTCCTCTACACTGTCACTGTATTGAAACTACCTGTCAGCTATAGATTATCACAAAACCACCAGTCTTCATAGAGAACAATAATTGGAACCTATTTTATATATATATATATAGATATGTATATATAATGTATGCATGTATGTGCAAACACATTCTACATTGAATGATCATACCACTACAATAAATAGTCATAAATTACTTCTGCCTTGAGTACCTTTTCCTCTTGTTTGTAGCTTCATACATACATGCATGCTCTTGTGTGTATTTGTGCAATTGTGTGTGTGTGTATGTGAACCATAAAAACCAACCCTACTGCCCACCCACCCTACTCTCAGCGTTTGAATCTAAAATACTCAAGTGGTGTACTTGACAGGCCTTGTAACAAGTATGTTTCTTCGTGATATTTTAATTGCCTCAAGTTTACTAAAGTGCAAAAATTTGACAGAAACCATTACAGAACAATGTGTGTGTGGCAGGTGATAGTTATTTATGCGTAAGAGTGTTGTAGTGGAAAAAAGCAGGAAGTGGTTTATGGAAGAAACTATAAAACAACAATGTTAGATGCAGGCTTAGCTTTCTGGTTAAGAAGTTTGCTTTGCACCCATGTGGTTTTGAGTTCAGTTCCATTGCGCAGTATCTCGGGCAAATGTTTTCAACAAGGCCAACAGTATTTGAAGAGATGAGGAAGTCAATTATATCAACTCTAGTGCTTGAGTTGTGCTTATTTTATCGACACTCAAAGGATGAAAGGCTAACTCAACTATGGTCAAATTTGAATTCAGAATGTAAAGCTTAATAACAATAACAAGAGCACTCATAGAGTGCAAGACTCTGCCAAGGCAACACCAACATCCTCTCAACGATTAGTCAGAGATGATTTTTTAAATGAGAATATCTGAAATAAACTCGACTGCTCTCACAAACGAGAATAATGAAAATGAACCTGATCACTCTCAAAAATTAAGTAATAAAAAAACACGAAAAATAATCCAGAATCTTTGTCCAGTACTGGATTGATCCCAACATCTAATCGGTTTGTGCCAGCCACGAGGCCAAACATCCCTGAAAGTCTCAACCAAATTCATCTAGTGGTTCTTGAGATATCTTGTCCACAGACAAGCAAACAAACATGACTGAAACAATACCTCCACCTTAGCAAAGGCGGAGGTAGTAACAAAATTATTGTTTGTTTTTTATAAAGCTGTTGTCTCTGAGTAATCTGTTCTTTAAGCAATTTTATTTTTATACACAAACCACTTAAATGAATTTTGTATATTCATTTAATGATACTCTTATCACTATTTTAACAAATACAGTAAACTTTTATGACCTCACTGATGAGATCATTATAAGAGCTGAAACTTATCTAGCCCTTTAGCACTCACAGGTTACTCTGTCAAATGTAGAAGACACTTGCCCATGGTGCCACATAGCAGCACTGAACCGAAAGCCATGCATTTCAGAAGCAAACTCCTTAACCAATAAGCCATGCCCTCTCTTGAACCAGTAAAAGAACAAACGATTAATTAAACAAGACATTTAAGAAATTAATTAAATAAGACATTGAAGAAATTCCTATGAAACCGACTTACCAGCGTCTTTGTACCTTGACTCATTGCATTGGTAGAATTCTTTGATGGGTTCCATGGTTTCGCTCAAAAAATTCCCCATGAAATTTCTAGCATCTTCTTCACAATCTATCATTGTCACACAATGTTGAAATTCAGACATAAGTCTAAAAGAAAAAAAACAAAAAACAAATAAAAAATACATATATCATCATCGTCATCATCATCGTCGTCGTCGTCGCCGTTGTCGTCATCATCATCATTTTTCCTTATATGATCTTCTGTGCTGGTATGAGCAGGACGTAATTGTTTTGAGGCAGTGTTGGGGGCTCTTCATAATACCAGCCCTTTCATTTGCCTCTTCTGTTATGAAGGGATATCATGTAAGTCTTTTAAAAACTGGGAGACACATCATCACCACCACCACCACCATCACCATTGTTTTAATATCAAATTTGCCATGCTTGCATGGGTCAGACAGGATTTTGTTGAGGCAGGTTTTATACAGTTGGGTTCCGTTCTTCTTCTTCTTGCCATCCCTCTCCTGTCTCCAATCAATATTTCCCACGGCCAGACATGTTTCCCATGGAAGATTGGAACTGAGAGCAACGTCATAACACCACTTATTTGACAGTGATGCTTGTCTACAGTCATCACAAGATGTCAACCAGGACACACACACACACACACACACACACACACACACACACACACACACACACTTACACACACCTTTTGGAACTTCATTCACAGAATATAAGCTTAATATAGCCATGCTTTAGTTTATAAACTGAGATTAGAAGGTACATGGAAATAATTGTGCTTATATGAAAATCAAGCTAATTACTATTTACTGAACTACACATCACATTTCATGCAATAAATTAGCATTTTTTTAATGAATTAAAAGTCATTTACATTTTACTTGCCATAATTACTATTCATATTTTTAGCCTAGATAAGCTTTGTCTATAATGTCTACTTAGATGTCTAGACAATAATACATGGATCTACGAGTTCTTTGTTTTATTTATGATATTTAAATATAATATGTTGAAGCATGTTCCTCTTGAAGAACTATGTGGAATGTGGAATTTTTTTAATTTGGATAAATGATATTTTAATTTGAATTTCTAACAATGGATTATGGAATATTTTAACTTGTTATTTTGCAAAAGAGATTTACCCGCAGATATAACGCATAGCGTCTCCCTTATGTCTGTCATAATAATATTCCATCTTGCTTTGCATCAGTTCTTTGCAAAGCCTGTAAGTGACGTTGGCACTGTGGCTGCTCCAGCATTCATGGTGGTTGGTCAGATCTGAATAATTTTTTAAAAAAAGTTATAAAAGAAAAAAAAAAAAATTTGTTACAGAATATTATTTAAACTGGTTATACCCAGCCAAAATATTCTACCTGTTTTATGTTGAACCTAGCCAGATCCAGCCTCTTACACCTACCCTACAATGTTAATCTAAACATAAACAATTACATCCTTGAAATTTCAAAGCTACAAGATAATACATGATTGAATTTTAAAAATGAGAATAAATAAACATCACTTTTGACAAAGTAATCTAAATGTTAAAGAGTTAAAAAAAAAAAAAATCAAAGAATTTCTCTTCAGTTTTCAAAATTATCTTATTTCTAGTATATCT
>NC_068995.1:53365722-53369212 GCF_001194135.2 Octopus bimaculoides | reverse complement strand
AAAATCATCATCACTATCACCAAAATCATATTCATCATTATCATCACCCATCGCCACCCCATTATCATTACTGTTACTGCTACTTCTTGTTTTTAAGTGATTTAAATTTAAAAATCTTCCTCCAAAATTTCATGTTAATTTAGCTTCCAAAGAGTAGCTTGAGAATGACTAAGTTATTTGATTAAATTCTTTATTATTTTCAAAACTGATTGCAACAAGGCAGAGTGGATGGACAAACACAGACACACACACACACATATACAATGGGCTTCTTTCAGTTTTCATCTACCAAATCCACTCACAAGGCTGTGATCGGCCCGAGGCTACAGTAGAAGACACTTGCCCAGGGTGCCATGGACCCGGAACCGTGTGGTTGGTAAGCAAGCTACTTACCACACAGCCACTCCTGTGCCTAATAGTAAATATTTTTTTGTTATTATTTTTGTTCTTCACAATCAGAGACAACTTACCCACACATATTCCTCAATGTGTCATAGTCAGAGAATATCTTGAATTCATTGTCTTTGAAAGAGCCAAACCAGTTCTGGAACGGCTGGATGCAAGTAATTGCTTTGCGGTGGTCACAATAGGCTGTTTCACTTTTAGCAACTGCCTCAGCTTCCGGTGAAGGCTCTGAGAAACACAAAACAAAGATATCTTGTCTTCAGATGAAAGTCTTTTTAAAGTTTATGAAAAAAGGGTGAAATCGACAAATATAATTTGGATCCAGTACATGCAAATGAGGCAGAATTAAATCAAAATAGACATCTATGTATCATATCTAATGTATACATATTGCTGGTATGCCGGCTACTGCGATATTTGTCCTGAAATAACATCTCATATGGATGTGCTGTGTTTAGCACATGTATTTGGGATGTTATTTCAGGACAAATAGGGCAGTAACTTGCCTACCAAAATTGTATGTACATTAAATATGATAAATAGATGATCATTATAGTTTGGCTGACATACTGATGCTTCTTTACTGCTTATTGGAGTTGTTGCTGAGAAGGCATACGTGCAGAGCAGTGGATGGTCACAGTTTGTGGAAGATATTCCAGTCCTTTCTGAGTGGTAAGGTTCAGGGTTCTCTGGCATATTCTGGGACATTATTTGTTTGTTTCTGTTATATAAAATTTTATTTCTGTCTTCGTTGTCGTCTTTGTCTTCGTCGTCGTCATCTCCATCACCATCATCACCATTTAATGCCCATCTTCCATGCTGGCATAAGTTGGATTGTTTGATGAGATTTGATGATCCAGAGGATTGCATTGAATTCCAATGTCTCTACTTTGGTATGGTTCCCATGGCTTAATGCCCTTCCGAATGCCAACCGCTTTTCAGCATATTATCAGGTGCCTTTTCATATGGCGCTGGCACTAATAAGGTCACCAAGTAACTTACAAGACAAGACCCCTTGAGTGTGATGGGGGAGAGGGGTAATATTGAGATAAATGTCCTTGTGCTGGGCATTAAGAAAATAAAATGTGATTGAGGGATACGAAGAGGTGTCTTGCTGTAGAAGAGGTACATGGCTATCCCAGATGGAAAGGGAAAAAAGATGGTGGTGATGGGGTATCAGGGTGAAAAAGTGGAAGGTTGAAAACATTTGTGTTTTCATCCTTCCACCTTTTTCATCTACTTTCTTCTCACCTTTTCATGTATTTTCTCTTGTTCTTTCATCCTGTTTTAGCTTGTTATGCCATGTGGGCAGAGCCTGAGAATTGCATGATGGCACCAGATGTGTTATTAAATGCTGTCTGAGCTGTTTTCATCTCCTGAAACTATTAGTAGCTTGTAAAAATATATATACTGTGTTTATTAAATAATATTTATCGCTCACCAGAAAGAGTATTTTGCTGATCTTACCATCACGGAACAGTACACTATATATATATATATATATATATATATGTGTGTGTGTGTGTGTATGTATGTATATATATATATATATATATATTGTATGAATTAATTTGCAGTGTAATATATGAATCTATAGAATCATGTGGCTGTCACAGAAAGCTCCTCTGACAGACCTGGTTAACAGACCACAGAGTGATCCAGTACAGAGGAGCATAATGTAGAGTTCTATGCTGCTGAAATCCAGGAGATCCAATCGATGAAAATATTTCATGAGGAAAATATAACCATTTGTCAAATAACTATGATATTCTAGTGATCTGTTGAGCTAGCTTCCTTCATCTGCTCTGATTTATAAATTTTCAGTTGTATTCAATAATGTGTAGCATCCATAGTAGTGCAGACATATGAAATAATTTATTATACACTGAAATTATTGCTACACAATGGAAGCTGTGGAACAGCTGTAATCCTAAGGATGACAAGTGGTTAAATAAATATAGTCAGCTCTCATATCTGCTGATTTTTTATGGTTTGTATGTGTGTGTGTGTCTCTGCATGTATGTGTCTGTGTCTGTGCACACACGTGTGTGTGTGTGGTGTGTATGTGTGTGTGTCTGTGTAGCTGTGTGCATGTACATGTATGCGTATTTTTATCACCTTATCTTGACATCATGTAACAGATATAAGATTAGTGTCATTGTCATACATGTGGTGTTACTTGTGACCTGTTTTCTGTGAAATCAGGTCTGACCATGACAAAATATTACCTTGCACTGAAACAAAGATTGGCATCTGGCAAATTAACAAATCTACCTCAATGAGACTATGAGTTGTCTGCAATGTTTTGAGTGGCATGAGCACTTCAAAAGCGGAAGAGCATCCCTGGAAGGTGATGAGTGATCTGGAAGACTTGCTACAAGTGTCACCCCTGGAAATGTGGAGAAAATTCATCAGTTTGTGCATGAATATCATCAGAGAACAATCAATGATGTTTTGAAGCATTTGAGGGAGAACATTTAGCAAAAGCATCCGGATCTGTGGAGCACAAAGAACTGGATTCTTCATGACGACTACCTACCCTGTCACCAAGCTATGTCACCATTTATGTGTTTTTCACCAAAAACAACATGGTATTGCTTCTCCACCTGCCCTAATCACCAGATTTACCACCTGTGGATTTCCATCTCTTCCCCCAGAGGAAAACACAGCTCAAAGGTCGCTGTTTTAATACCATTATCAATCCAAAGCAGAAGGTCCTCTAGTTGCTTAGACCAAACAACTTCCAGGTCAGATTCCAAAAGTCACAGGAAGGCCGAGACTGGTGTTTTGCTGTGTAAGGTGACTACTTCGAAGGAGATGATGTTAAAACTTAGGTAAAAAAGTTGTGTTTTTTTATAAAACCCAACTAGTCCAGGAGAACCATTTAAAACCACTTTGTAATTTGAGAAAAGTACAAAAATTAAAATAAATGCAAGAAAATAATTACATTTGCATAAAATGGGGGATTCGAATTTGTGGAGTCCCACCAGGCTATGAGAGTCGGATGCTGTAGAGAATGAGTCAAATTTCTGACAAACCAAGACCACAGAGGGTTTTTTTTTCTGTTTTTTTTTTTTTTTTTTTT
>NC_068995.1:53357065-53365712 GCF_001194135.2 Octopus bimaculoides | reverse complement strand
TGACAAACCAAGACCACAGAGGGTTTTTTTTTCTGGTTTTTTTTTTTTTGTTGTTGTCACATGCAGAAGCATTGTTCATTCATTGACATGTGTCATGATAAGGTTGAAAAGTCATAACACACAGATAACATTGAAAATAGATTATCAGTAAAAAACAAAATGTAGTACACATACACACACACTTATTGGAGCCTTAGTCAAATCGTCCAAAACCAGAAAGGAGAAAGCTGATTCGAAGACTACAGATCCAATCCATCACTGGAACTGTAAAAGTCTGTAAAACTTTCCAGAAGTTTATCATTTAAATATATATGAGCATGTCTAGATATGCAACTATATGCATGAGAATACATACATAAAACATACAAAACTGCACATACATACATGCATATATACATACACACATACATACATACATACATACATACATTCATACATATATATACATACGTACGTACGTACATACATATATACATACATTCATACATATATATACATACATGCATACATACATATATATAAATACATACACATATACATGTTATATCTGTTATATGTATGCATATATGTGCACGAATGAATGTATGAATATATACATATATAATTATATAAGAAGAAGACTCGTCAAGGCAAGTAAAATTATAGTCATGGTAGATATTGGTATCACTTGAAACGGTCGTACTGCATTACTACTTGATATCCTGTTGCTTATTTTGATTATATATATATATATATATATATATATATATATATGTATGTATGTATGTATATTTATATATGTATGTATGTTTTTATGTACCGGTATGGTGATGCGAAGAGGAAAAATAGAACTCAAAATATGAGTATATGTATATTTTTATTAATATTTAGCAGAAGCAACAGAGTGACTCAGGGTCTGAGAGTTTCGTGATATACATATATATATATGTGCATATATATACATATATATGCTTCACAAGAATATGAAATTATTCTTCATTTTTTTTTTTTTGAAATGGTGGATCTTGAAGCAGTAACACTATGAATAATAGTGCATAAATATTGGGTTAAAAACCCCTTTTTGATAATAAAAAATTCGTAGGCTGCTTATGGGACTCAAACTTACATCTCTTGTAAACATGACAAGCATACTCCCATTGTACCAAAGCAATCCTTTGAATTTTTCTATCCATTTTAGAAACTTTATTCTTACCAGCGAGAACTGTACGGTGTTGACATCATAAGAATTTATAAATTTTGAGAGAATATGTCTTCAGAAGATGTAGGTTTGTGTCTAAAATTAGAGTTTTTATGATTGGAATTACACACTTATGTACCTGCAGATTCAGCTGACATATCACAGTTCATAAAAAGACGTCCAAATTGATAGATCATGTTGTTAAGATTATACATAAAATTATCTGATTCCTGGTTGCAGACTTTCTTCATTTCATGAGAGCAGTCTCTCATCTTTGACATTCCGCTGTAAATAAAGGTAAAAGAAAACAAAAATGAAACTTTGGAATTATAAATTGTTAAATGAATTAATTTTTTTTTTTTTCTTTACTTGTTTCAGTCACCGGACAGCAGCCATTGCTTGACCTTAAAGGGTCAAGTCAAACAAATTGACGACCCCCAGTATTTATTTTTCAAAGTGTAGTACTTATTTTATGAATCACTTTTGTCAAACTGCTAAGTTATGTTGATGTAAACAAACCAACATTGAGTATCAAGAGGTGAAGGGAGTATATACAAACACACACACACACACAATAACATATAGAACATAGGTACTATTCAATGTTTTATATACCATACACACATTTCAACAAATTACTGTCATAATTACACAACAGTTTTTGAATCGTTATATAATGTTGCATTTCACCTCATCAGTGTTTTGCAACAAATGCCATGATTGTGTGTTGTATTTTACAGCACCTTTATTTGATATATATATATACATGACAGGCTTCCATATAGTTTCTGTCTATCAAATTCACCCACAAGGCATTGTTGAGCCTACGGCTACAGTAGAAGACACTTTCACAAGGTACCATGCAGTGGAACTGAACCTGAGCCCACTTGGTTGCAAAGAGAGCTTCTCAAGCACACAGCCATGTCTGCATCTAATGATAATAGTAACTAAAGAACAGAATGTATAAGAAACACTTACCTGCAAATGTCTGTGCGATATCTTACATCATAGTTATAAAACGCCCAGTAATCTGGTTTACGTTCATTGGAATTATAGTAATTGTAACCGTAGTTACGACCATCATAATCATAGTTTTGGTCATAGAACCTGTTCCGATCATAATAGTTGTTCCGATAGTAGTTATTATAGAATGGTGTATTCCTGTTATTCCCCCAGTCCTTGTCTTGTTCATAACTGCCATGGATGTCAGGTTTTAGTTTCTCCGCTTCAGGCTGGGGTTGTTTCTTGCCAGGTTCTTCTCGAGTTTCTCGGTTCAGTCGCTCGAAGTTCTGATTATAGTAGTCATTGCTGAAAAGGTCTGATCTTTGTGAGTGACTATTCTGCCAGCCATCATGGTTGTATTTCTTGTTGTAATAGTTATCGTCATTGCCATAGTAACTGTTGTCATACCAACGTCTGTTGCCATCGTAGTTGTTACGGCGATTGTTATCGTAATAGTTGTGTCTGTTATGCCTGTCATATTTGTTCGCCCAGTAGTCACGGTTGCGGTTGTGATCATAGTTGCGATTTTGGTCAAAGCCATTTCCAAAGTTACGCAGCCACTCGTTCATGTTGACATCATCATCATCATCATTGTTGCTTTCATTTTTAATACCATCCTTTTTGGCCGCAGAAGTGGCAGTTTCCGTTTTAGTAGGAGCAGTTGCATCAGCTTGGAGTCCACCTGCGCCAGTCTCAGAGAAAGGCGCATCAGGTTGCAATGCTTGGTCAGACTGATAGCCTTGACCTTGGTCATGAACTTGACCATCACCTTGCCTGTTAGGATCGTCCTTAAAATATCCCTGCCAATTGTAAGAGTTTGGATAGTTATAAAAGAAGTCACGATTGAAATATTCATACTCATGTTCAAAGAAATTTCTGTGATTCAGATCTGAAGTTGTGTAGCAGTGCCTTATTTTCTCTTGGACATTGTTCTTGTCTGATTTGAAGCATTTCTGGAATTTCTGGTAATCTACAAGTTTGGTGAGGAGAGTAGAATAGAAAAAAAGAAAAAGAAAACAGACAGAACAAACGCAGCAAACAAAAGGAAGAAAACAAACCAGACAATAGAAAAATGGATGAGAAAACACAGGACTGAATAGCAAAACTGGGAATGAGAAACTGAATCAGGTTTAACCCTTTCGTGACCAACCTGCCTGAGAACTTCCTTGGTTTTATGATGCAAATTTCATGCTTTAAAGTGATGTAAATTTAAACATTTCATAAAAGTTTCTTGTTAATTTATGTTCCAAATATCAATTTAAAAATGGCAATTTTGCTTTATTAAATTCTTAATTATTTTCAAAATTAATTGAAACAAAGGCAGGGTTTTGCTAACAATTCTGCCAGCTTGCTAACAATTCTGCCAGTTTACTAACAATTCTGTCAGCTCATTAACAATTCTGCCAGTTTACTAACAATTCTGCCAGCTTACTAACAATTCTGCCAGCTTGCTAACAATTCTGTCAGCTTGCTAACAATTCTGCCAGCTTGCTAACAATTCTGCCAGCTTTATTATACAATAAATATTGATATACAAGATTTTTGTTTATTTAATTATGTAAACAATAATCAAAATCAAGTTTAGCAAATGAAATTCTTCCTCTGAATCTGTACCTGTACGCTTTTTTTTTTTTTTTTTTGGGTGAGGAAAATTCTTTGTTTCCTCTCTTTTGGTTCCTACCACTTCATATGTTGCAATGAGTCTGTTTTGTACACATCCACAAGTTGTTGACTCGGTACTGTGAGAAGGGGAAATTGGCAAGTCAACAACATGTGGATGTGTGCACCACACACAAAAACTCCAAAGTATCAGGAAGGAAACAGGTGTTGAAGACAATAATTGTAAAAAAAAAAAATATATATAAACATGGTTATCAAAAAAAACATCATGATTCAATATTATTATATTCAATTATTTATCAGAACTGTTGATGGAATGATGGATTGATTAATGAATTGGATCATTAAACTCCATTTTATATCTTGTTGTTAATTTACACTTTTTTTGTTTTGTTTTTTTTTTGTTTTGTTACAGAGTATTCCACACCAATCAACAAGAGTCTCATTCTTACCTGATTACAGATCTTGCAACAGACATGCATAATTGTTAAAGATGAGAAAACTACAGGAATTAAAAAACATAACAGTAAGCTACTATAAAAACACATAGAATTTGTGTGTGTGTGTGTGTGTGTGTGTGTGTAGTAACCTTTTATTGTTTATCTTCTGTCTTCTTTTACTTGTTTCAGTCATTGGACTGTGGCCATGCTGGAGCACTGCTTTGAAAGACTTTAGCCAAATGAATCAACCCCTGTACCCAATTTTCAAAACCCTTGTGCTTATTTTACTGGTCACTTTTACTAAACTTCAAAACTATGAAGATGTCAACAAACCAACACCAAATGTCAAATGGCAGTGGTGGATGGAAACACAAATGCACATATGCACATGTATATATATATATATATATATATATATATTATATACACACACCATGGGCATCTTTCAGTTTCCATCTACCAAATTCATTCACTAGGCTTCGGTCAACCCAGGGATATAGTAGACGACACTTGTGCCACATAACAGGACTGAACCCAGAACCACGTGGTTGGGAAGCAAATATCTCATCACATGGTCACACTTGCACCAATAAAGTCCCTGGATAATTTATATTCATTGATTGAGGGTTTGTGTATATATCTTCATTATTTATATCACCTTGATGAGTAAGCTTCCCAATTGTGCTTCAAGGTCTCCAGAATCATTCATCTGTAACAGTTGATTGGCAAAAAAGAAAATTCTTGGCTTTGCTGTCTGTTGTTTAAATTCATTTTGTTTTCTGGCCTGAAGTTACATTTTTGTGTCTGAGACCTTTGGGATCAAAATGTCAATTGGTTAAAATAAATGTCATTTGCTTTATGGAAGAAAGAACAAGAGAGAGAGAGAGAGAGGTAGGGAAGCGGATGTAAGGGAAAGGGAGAGGAAGAAAGAGAGAAAGAAAGAGAGAGAGAAACTGACTGGGAAAAATTCTTTACATTGTTAAAACTTCTCTTATAAAATTTCATATTGTCAGTATTTCCTACTCATTCTTTCTCAAAATGAAAACTTACTAAGACAATCACATCTTGTCAGGAAGCTATGGTAAATACTTAGATTTCATAAACATACATAGTTTTGGATAGAATTCTTCAAATAAAAGTTGAAAGGAGAGGAATTAATGGGACACAGCATCGTTAAAAAAAGACTTTACTGTCTCTCATTAATTTCTCTCCTTTCAACTTTTCTCTGAAGAGGGACTCTGTCTGAAACGTCGGATTTTCCATTCTTCACTGCAGGTTGATTGGACTCTTTGTATCATTTTTAATTTATAATATTCGTCTTGCTGATGCAGACCACGTGTGTGTGTGTGTGGATGCACATATCATCAAAGTTATTAGACAGCAAGTATGGATTAGTTAGATAAGACTGAAAAAAGCAAATCTTGAGATCTTGCTCATTGGCATAAATACCTTTCCATCCATTGTAGCAGAAGTAATGAAAGCTTGTGTTCAGCTGTTTCAAAGCACTCTGTCTTGTTGTCTGACCACAAGAATCTTCAATTTTGTCCATACAATATACAATATCAGTCTGCAAGACCCTACATTAAGACATTGCAAAAATATTCTTTTAATGCTTTGAATGGTAGTTTTAATTTTGAAATTATTAGTTTGTCAAGAAAGTTCTTGCTGTTTTTAACCCTTAAATTCAGATGTACATATCTCGGCTCAAGCAAAACTTTATTACTTGAAATAAACACTATCAGAATCAACACACCTTTGCCAATGCGAAACAAGTTTATTTATGCCAGTAGCATCAAAATCCTGCATTCTGGTGGCAATGAAGTCATTGAAGGCGTGTTTGGCATCGTCTTGGTTTTTGAAGCATTTCTCACGCAGGAAGTTATCGAGATACTTGAAAAAGTGGTAGTCGGTAGGCGAGAGGTTTGATGAGTATGGCGAATGAGGCTAAGTTATGGGGAACGTAAGCACACCAACATTGGTTGTCAAGCAATGGTAGGGACAAACACACACACATGCACGATGGGTTTCTTTCAGTTTCTGTCTACCAAATCCACTCACAAGGTTTGGTTGGTTTGGGGCTATAGTAGAAGACACTTGCCCAAGTTGCCATGCAGTGGGACTGAACCAAGGACCATGTGGTTGGTAAGCAAGCTTCTTACCACACAGCCACTCCATATATATAAATATATATTTATATATATATATTCTTCTCTACTCTAGACACAAAGCCCAAGATTTTGGCGGAAGATGCCAATTGATTAGGTCAACCCCCAGTACACAACAGGTACTTAATTTATTGACTCCAAAAAGATGAAAGGCAAAGTCATAATATTGGTTTCAAATTTTGGCACAAGGCCAGAAATTATTGGGTGAGTCAATTACATCAACTCCAGTACCCAACTGGTATTTATTTTATCAACCCCTGAAGAATGATATGTAAAGTCGACCCTGGTGGAATTTGAACTCAGAACGTAAAGACAGATGAAATTCTGCCAAGCGTTTCAACCGGCACGCTAACAATTCTGCTAGCTCACCACCATGTTTATTAACCCGGATATTAAAACAAATATATATTTTTTTTTTCTCAAAAATTATTACAATTATTTCAATTTATTGTTTTTTGTTGTTTGTTTTCATTTGATTTGATTTTTTTTTTGCGTATATGATTAAAGAATTAATTGAAAAGATTAAAAGATGAAAAACTTACTCGCACATATTATCAAAATCTTGTTTGTTGAATTGCAGGTGAGAAGTTCGTCTGAGACGATGGTACTGCTGTTTCATAGTCTGGTAAGCTGGATAGAAACACCTCATCATTGACTGTGTGATACAGGTCCCCATGGTGGTAGTGGACTGCTCCATACTATGGCCACAGACTGCAAGAAAGCAATATATATACATGATGCATGTGTATAATGTATAATGTATGCAAATGAATTAATGTTTACAAAAATGAAAATGTTTCTAAGGTCGCTAAATGTAAGAAAGAGAAATATGCATATATAATTATACTTGCAAACATAAATGCATAAATATATACATATATACATATGTATGTACATACATATATAAATACATACATATGTACATACAAATATACATACATACATATATACATGTGTGTGTGTGTGTGGCTGTGTATTTATACATATATATCAACATTGTCATCATTATCATCGTTTAATGTCCACCCTCCATGTTGGCATGGGTGGGACAGTTTGACCGGAGCTGTCCCCTTTTATTAGACATGCCATTCAAAAGTCTTGTGGGTCACATTTTGCCTATGACTGATATAGAGGTTCATTCATTTGCCCATTGTTGTTGTTTTGTTGTTGTAATTTTGGTTCTTGTTGGCACCAACAGCCTTAAAAGGCTACACTGCTTTGCATCATAATGGCCTTTCTTATTGATTCTCGGTGTGAACTGATATAAACTGTATGGACCTATTTTTGACTCATTGTTCTTTACTTGTTATTTCAACAAATAATAACAGAATTCTTTGTTGTTTCTACAAATGAAGAACACAGAACTCTGTAATCATTCCTGACAATTACTTCTCAACCAATTTGCTTCTCCAATGTCCATTTTTACTTCTTAGTTTTAATGGGGGGTTTTTTCGGTTCTTTGTTTTTTTATTGTTTCGTTTTCTGAATTCAAACTTGGCAGATGTTTCGTTAATGGCTAAATTGAGACATAATTAAGTATTTATCTAGTGTACTTTGTTGTTTTGTAGACAATCAGTCTTCAAGAACTATTATCACCTCTTCAAATACTGTTCTACAAAATAAAATATCTTGTGTTAACATTTGTCTATACATATATATACATAAGTGTACTTATAAATACCTGTGCCTATGTATGTAGGTGTGTATGTGCATGTGTGTGTATGCATGTGTGTATATACATGAGTGTATGCATGTGCATGTGTATATATATATATATATATATATATATATATATGCAATATAAGAATGTATAAGTGGATGAAGATATCCTTATATATATATATGCACACATATGTAGAAATGTGTGAGTAGATGTGGATATGTGTGTATGTATGTATGATTAAATATATGCCTATATATGTGTGTGTGTGTGTGTGTATGTATGTATGTATATATATATATATGTATGTATGTATGTATATATATATATATAAAAGATTGTCATACCGGCCATGACGAAGGGAAATAGCCCTGAAACTCGAGTCGCCTTTTTATATATATATATTTATATTTATATTTATATATTTATATATTTGATCCTTTATATTGAACACTCAATATTTCATCTACATTCAATACTTTATTTCATGGTGCCATCCATTTTTATTTTATTTTATATTATATATTGTATATTATATTATATATTGTATATTCCATATTCTATACCCCACATTAGTTCTGCA
>NC_068995.1:53356405-53357055 GCF_001194135.2 Octopus bimaculoides | reverse complement strand
TATATATATATATATATATATATATATATATATATATATATATATATATATATGTGTGTGTGTGTGTGTATATATGTATATATATATATGTGTGTGAGTATATATATATATATATATATCTTTTAGCTTTCATATTTTACCTGTTAAAGTTATTGGAAGAAAGAATGAAAGAAAGAAAGCAATGAAGTAAGAAAGATAGAAAAAAAGAAGGAAAGAAAAAGGTTCAAAGTAAGAAAAAATAAGTGAAAGAAAGGAGGAATAAAGAAGTGAAGACCTTTTTCATTCAATTTAATCCCAACAAACTACTATGCAGGTGGGGGAGTGGGGGGTAGTTGTTTGTATCTGTTGTCTGTGCAGGGCTGTAGAAGACATTACACATTAAAAAAAAAAAAGACAAAAAAAGAAACAAAGATTTTAAACAGGTGATTAATGATTGTTTTGTTATATTGTAAAAGGTAAGTTGGTGCAGTTCATTGTCTGTAGGTGAAGAAATAAGAACAAAAATACAACAAAAAATAAACCAAAAGAAACAAGAAATGAGAAAGATTACTCTCTAATTTCCTTCTTCCAGGTATAATTGAGACGAAGCTACAGATATATATATATATATACATACATGCATATATACACACACACACACACACATGTAT
>NC_068995.1:53353739-53355831 GCF_001194135.2 Octopus bimaculoides | reverse complement strand
AACTCAGCACATAGTGACTTGTGAAATACCGCTAAGCATTTCGTCCAGCTCACTAACAATTCTGCCAGTTTGCCATCTTAATAATAATAATAGTTATAATAATAATAATAATAATAATAATAATAATAATAATAATAATAATAATAATAACACAACAACACTAATAATTTTAGGGTAGACATTGAGTTGATTGCACCAACTCCAGAGCTCACCTTGTACTTATTGACCAGAACAAGATGAAAGGTAAAGTTGCCGTTGGTGGAATTTGAACTCAGAACGTAAAGACAGATAAAGTGCCACTAAAATATGAACCAGTTTGAGAGGAAGAATCACAGTTTGGTCCCTTGTCCCAGATTAGAATGAGATGATTTGGTGCAGATGACTGGACATTCAGATGGTTTTGGTGGCAGTACTTTTTGGCACTGGAGGCAAACACACACACACACATATGCGCATGCAGAAATATACACATACAGAGAGAGACAGAGACTGTGACATTGAACACAACACAAACATTTGTCTCTCCTCATAATCATAGAGAAATTTGCTGATACATATAAGCACATTAACACAGAGCAAGAGGGAGAGAGAGAGAGAGATACTAGGAGAGAAAGAGATAGAGTGAAGGAGAAAACGATCACTATCATCATCATCATCATTGTTTAATGTTTGCTTTGGGTTGAACAGTTTGACAGGAGTTGGCCAGACAGGAGACTGCAGCAGACTTCTGTGTCTTGTCTTGGCTTGGATTTTACAGCTGGATGCCCTTCCTAACACCAACCACCCAACAGAGATGGACATTACAATTTATTAATTATTAATTGTAAATGACAGACATAAAGCATTTTCCCTTTCCTCATACACATAAAGGGAAATCTGCTCACACACATAAACAGAGAGAGAGAGAGAGAGAGAAAACGAGAGAAACATTAAAATGTCTGATGTCAAATAAGTCAGCATCGAACAGCAATGCCAAATAAGCCGTGCCAAAATGGCTGTGTCGAAGCATTTCATATCCAGGACAGAGTTCTCATCTGTCCTATTTCGCACTTCTACTTTTCAACAGAATTTAAGATAACTAGGTCTTGCATTCTGATCAGTAAAGTTGTTCAATTTAAACCTATTTCATAATTTCTATAATAAACTCACACACCTTTCAGATAACAATACGTAACATCTCAATGTGTGAGGTTATCTAAAGTTATTAAGTGCTTGGAGGAGGATGACTGATAGCGACCCTGTCGACTGGTTCAGTCATTTGGCCGTGTATCACGGTTGAAAATAGCCTAATAACGTCATATCTATATTTATGCTGATAAATGATAATCACGTACAGTGTTGCTTATTTCATGAGTACATCTAAGAACCAGCATGTCTGTCTGGTTGAGAAGTTCACCTCCCAAGTATATGGCTTGGAGTTCAATCCCACTGCATGGCTCCCATTTTGGACAATGTGTCTTCTGTTATAGCCGCAGTTGATCAAAGCCTCGTGAGTAAATTTAGTAGAAGGAAACTGAAAGAAGCCTCTCATAAACGTGTGTGTGTGTGTGTGTGTACACTGTGGCACCTCAGTTTTCAAACACCTCTCATAATAAAGAAATCAGTTTACGAACAATTTTTTTAACATGAAACATTTCGGGTGATGAACAGTGTCTCGAGTAATGGACATGCAAGCTGGCAACAAGAGTCGATGATGAACTGGGGGTATTAACAGGGGAGCATTAGTTAATGTCTGGCTTTTTTGCTCAGTGCACATCCATGTTTGAATTCATTGTGCATTTTCTTGAATTTCCCCCATGTGAAAAATAGTTTCAGTTTATGAGCATTTTGGATAGCAGACAGCCTTCAGGAAAGAATAAAATTCATAAACCATGGTTCCACTGTGTCGTGCGGGTGACACGTAAAAGCACCCACTACACTCTCTGAGTGGTTGGCGTTAGGAAGGGCATCCAGCTGTAGAAACTCTGCCAAATTAGATTGGAGCCTGGTGTTGCCATCCGGTTTCACCAGTCCTCAGTCAAATCGTCCAACCCATGCTAGCATGGAAAGCGGACGTTAAACGATGATGATGATGATGATATATATATATATA
>NC_068995.1:53351650-53352731 GCF_001194135.2 Octopus bimaculoides | reverse complement strand
TGTTGCTTGCCATTATTTTTGTTCTGTGAGAATAATGTTATCATGAATGATTTTGTCATCACTGGATTTAAAATTTTTGTTCTTATCTCAAAGTTTCTTTCAGCAATCAGTAAATGTTTCTAGTTTTTTTATTTTTTTGACAAGTCTGCTATATCTGGAAGTTAATATCCGGTGTGTCTTTTGCTATCAGTAAAGCTTACATTCCTAATCTTCTCAGTTATAAAATATTTTATTTGTGAAATTTAATGACATGTTGCAATAGTTCTTTGCTGTAAATGTATGCTTAGATGTTTAGAAAGTGTTATATTTGTGTGTCTGCATGTGTATGCATGTATGTATGTGTATACATGTAGGCACATGCATAGCTGTGTAGTTAAGATTCTTGCTTTTCAACTCCATGTTTTCAGGATCAATCCCACTGCACCATACCTTCAACAAACTAATGTCTACTACTACAACCCCAAGCCAGCAAAAGTCTTGTGAGCGAATTTGGTGAATGGAAACTGATAGAAGCCCATCACATGTGTGCACATGTGTTGATGATTGTTTTTATCTTCTTTACTTACTCATTGTAAAAAGAAACTGTCATTATTTTACAAACGAAGTTTTGCATTTGCAATCTTTCCTGAAAATGTGTCTGGCCATGGAACAACTTGTGTTTGAAGGACCAGAGGAAAATTTCGCTAGATTGGAAACAAGTCAGGGTTGACTACGATTATGACACTAGCTTTATAGGTCCCTGGGTACTGGACCCTATAGTATCTATTTATTAACAGCAAGCCATGGCATACATAGATCAGAGTTGTGCCCTAAACTCTTGGATAAGGCCCTTGGATAACAGTCCAGTGTGCCCATGCCTTAAGGCATCCTTGTTGTTGGTGAGAGGAAGAGCACCCAGTTGTAAAAAAAGATCTAATTCAGTAAATTGCTGCTGATGCATGCAAGCATAGATAAAAAAAGTGCACATTAAGAAATATAGATGATGATGATGATGGTTGTGATGATGGTGATGATAATGATGGTTAAACACACACATATGCATATATATTTATACATATATATTGTATATATATATATATAT
>NC_068995.1:53332890-53349714 GCF_001194135.2 Octopus bimaculoides | reverse complement strand
TATATATATATATATATATATATATATACATATATATATATATATATATGTTAATACAATAGAAACAATTGTCAGCTTTATAAGGTGAGATCTTTTTACATATTTTTGGCTATGTATGTATGTATATATATATATATATATATATATATATATTATTTATTATATATATATATGTAGTTCAACTGTACAGAGAATGAAAGACAAAGACAGGTGAGTGAACAATAAGCAGGTGTATTAGCTTGCTGCTTGGGAAGACTGGAAATGTCCTTGATGTTTTGAGTCTATGTTCTTCGACAGAAAGGGATGAGAGGTAAAAGATGGAGAAAGAAAAAAATGTGTTAGGATTGATGGTTTAACTTGATGGAAAAATATATATTCGCATACAAAACTCAATTTAACCTTGCTATTTTTGTCTTTTATCGTTTACTTGTTTCAGCCATTAGGTTGTGGCCATGCTGGGGCAGCATCTTGTAGAACCTTTTGGTAGAATAAATCGTCCCCAGTACTTATTTTTTAAAGTCTGGTACTTATTCTATCGGTCTCTTTTGCTGGACTGCTAAGTTGCTGGGACATAAACACACCAATGCTGGTTATCAAGCGATGGTTAAAGACAAACACAGACACAAAGATATGTGCACACCACCCCCTATATATACATATATATATATACGATGGGCTTCTTTTAGTTTCCATCTGCCAAATCCACTCACAGGGCTTTGATTGATTGAAGGCTATAGTAGAAGACACTAGCCCAAGGTGTTACGCAGTGGGACTGAACCCAGAAACGTGTGGCTGGGAAGCAAACTTTTTACCACACATCCACACCCGCACCTTTCTTCCTGTTTTTTTTTTTTTTTCTGAGATGGTAGTGTGTCACTTAAAGGAATTTAGCTGATATTTCTAGCAGGTTGAGAGACCTCTTAGAGGGAGGAGGAGGAGGAGGAGGAGACAGAAGAGTATAAGTATACCAGCAACAAATACTAATGAAACCGTCCAACTATAATTAACAGGGTGTGAGTGAAATTACTAACGAGACAGGTTTGTTTACATTAATATAGAACTGTACTAATTAAACCAATCCTTTTCGATTTTTTTTTCTCTTGGAAATAGTTCCAATTAAGTTTTCCCTTTCTTCCTTTCTCTCTTTCTTTTTTTTTTTTTCGTTTTGGTGAACAGGTTCAAGTCCAGTGTAGTAAGGTCACTTAATAAACCCACAATACAAAAAAGCCCGTAGTTAGTGACCAATAGTGACCAATAAGCTGAAAGGAAATTTAACCTTCAGCTTTTGTTTAAATGAAAAAAAAAAATGTTAAAAAAGCACTCTTTAAAGAACAAAGGACAAAAAAAGAATCTAATTAAATTTAGAAATTAGGTGCTTTGATTACTATAATTACCAAGAAAGGAAACTGGCGCCGTGAAAGGTTTCAAGGAGATCTTGTATCAAATCTGGATATACACTATACATGCAAACATGTTTGTGTGTGAATGTATATGTACATGTATATATATTTATATGTATGTATGTATGTATGTATAATGGCACAAGGTTGATGACATAACAATGCCAGGTGCACTTTTAGTCGGACACCTTTTATTTTAAGTTCAATTAACAGTTTTGGTGAAATGTCCAGGTGGCCAACCCCAATTCCTAAACAAAATCTAAAATATACGTTGTTGCTCTGCCCTGAGTGAACTCTGGTCAAGCAAGCAGTTCTATGATTAAAGGTAGTCAAGCCATGGACATTGTTTTTGATTGTTTTCTAGAAAACAGTGTATCTAGCACTAAATTTATCCAGTGTGTCCTGTTTTTAAGACGGAATGGCTATATTTGAAAGACGATGGAGGAGCTTTCTTCTTAATTCATTAAAAATAATCAGGTTGGTTTCAGAGATATTTGGCTGCTCTTTCTTGCAAGTCAAGCAGTCAAGCAACTATTTAGAGGATCACATGATCGCCCATTATAATAGTGCAGTGTGATCTGCAGTTGGTTTGACAGATATTTCTAGCAAGTCAAGCTAATATATAAAGGATCACATGTTAGCCTATTAAAGTAGTACAGTGTTATTTGAGGGAGATTTCACTGCTATTTTTTGCAAGTCAAACAACTATTTAAAGGATCTCATGTTGGCTCAATAGAATGGTACAGTGTGATGCAAGGGAGATTTGACTGTTATTTCTAGCAAGTCAGGCAACTATTTAGAGGATCTCATGTTAGTCCATTAAAATAGTACAGTGTGATTTGAGGGAGAATTGACTTCTATTTCTAGCAAGTCAAATCACACTGGCCAACATGAGATGCTCTAAAGACTTGCATTTCTTGCTAGAAATAGAAGTCAAATCTCCCTCAAATCACACTGTACTATTTCAATGAACCAACATGAGATGCTCTAAAGACTTGCATTTCTTGCTAGAAATAGAAGTCAAATCTCCCTCAAATCACAATCTACTATTTCAATGAACCAACATGAGATGCTCTAAAGACTTGCATTTCTTGCTAGAAATAGCAGTCAAATCTCCCTCAAATCACAATCTACTATTTCAATGGACCAATATGAGATGCTCTTAAGACTTGCATTTCTTGCTAGAAATAGAAGTCAAATCTCCCTCAAATCACACTGTACTATTTCAATGAACCAACATGAGATGCTCTAAATACTTGCATTTCTTGCTAGAAATAGAAGTCAAATCTCCCTCAAATCATACTGTACTATTTTAATGGACCAACATGAGATGCTCTAAATACTTGCATTTCTTGCTAGAAATAGAAGTCAAATCTCCCTCAAATCACACTGTACTATTTCAATGAACCAACATGAGATGCTCTAAAGACTTGCTTTTCTTGCTAGAAATAGAAGTCAAATCTCCCTCAAATCACAATCTACTATTTCAATGAACCAACATGAGATGCTCTAAATACTTGCGTGACTTGCTAGAAATAGCAGTCAAATCTCTCTCAAATCACAATCTACTATTTCAATGAACCAATATGAGATGCTCTAAAGACTTGCATTTCTTGCTAGAAATAGAAGTCAAATCTCCCTCAAATCACACTGTACTATTTCAATGAACCAACATGAGATGCTCTAAATACTTGCGTGACTTGCTAGAAATAGCAGTCAAATCTCTCTCAAATCACAATCTACTATTTCAATGGACCAATATGAGATGCTCTAAAGACTTGCATTTCTTGCTAGAAATAGCAGTCAAATCTCCCTCAAATCACACTGTACTATTTCAATGGACCAACGTGAGATGCTCTAAATACTTTTCTTGCTAGAAATAGCAGTCAAATCTCCCTCAAATCACACTACTATTTCAATGGACCAACATGAGATGTTCTAAAGACTTGCGTTTCTTGCTAGAAATAGAAGTCAAATCTCCCTCAAATCACTCTGTACTATTTCTATGGACCAAAATGGAAGGGAATAGGTGGTATTCATCAACCCTGCAGACATTGTATTGTAGCTCAGTGGTTAGTGTGTCAGATTTACAGACATGATATTGTGAGTTCAATTCCCGGACCAGGCTGTTGTATTCTTGAGCAAAACACTATTTTTACATCGCTCCAGTTCACTCAGCTATAGACATGAGTTGCGATGTTACTGGTGCCAAACTATATTGGGCTTTGCTTTTCCCTTGGACAACATCAGTGACATGGAATGGGGAGACTTGAATGCGTGGTTGACTGCTCTTCTCCCATCAGAGAACCTTACTTTGAACTTTTGCCTTGAAGAGGAACTTCCTTGGTGCAATCCAATGATCAATCATGACCAAATGTGGTAATTTTTTTATAAACATAAGCCTATTGGAAATTGAGTCATAATTCTTTTTTTTTTTAATAAAAACCTTTAAACTTTTTCAATTGACCCCAAAATCATTCTGTCTTCAGTAGTGAAAAAACATCTATATAGTTCAAATTAAGAAATCCTAAAATTTTTGTGACGCTGGTGGCATGAAAAATGCACCATCCAAATGTGGCTGATGCCAGTGCCGCCTGACTGGCTCCTGTGCTGGTGGCACATAAAAAGCACTCACTACACTCACGGAGTGGTTGGCATTAGGAAGGGCATCCAGCTGTAGAAACCTTGCCAGATTAGATTGGAGCCTGGTGCAGCCTCCTGGCTTGCCAGTCCTCAGTCAAACCGTCCAACCCATGCCAGCATGGAAAAGACATTCAACGACATTGATGATGGTGATGAAACAGCAATAAGCTTCCTGAACTGAACTGAAGCATTTTATCTATCATCATCAGCTCTTAGTGATTAACGAACAACTAACGAATTGAGAAGATGATATGGCAGGTGCTCTGTAGTGGAATTGGTAACGTGGCCCCATGCCAAGTGGTATGTGGTTTTAGTCCAGTTTGAGTGTCTGTTGCTATAATCTGTCCCAAGTTAGTGCTTATAAAACATCTGGTATAGTCAGGAATGCTTCGTCTTCAAAGGGTTAAACATATTTAGATAAAATTAAAACTTAATTCTACACATTCATACTGACATAAGACCACAACAGTAGCTAGAAGAAGAAAGAGGAGGAGACAATGATGACAACGAATGCCTCAATGTGGTCATTTGATCTTCCAAAAATAGCAGTCACATACCACTGGAATCACACCCTGTCTTCTTAAAATAAGAAAGAATATGAAGTTTGTAGAGAAAATAATGTAAAAGCAGGCATAAGTTTTGAATTACTTTCATTACATATTTTGAACATTGGAAAATGCAGTTCGAGATATATTTTGCCAGGAAAAAAAGGGAAAAAGAAAAGATGGGATAGTTTTGACTGAAATATCTTTGAGCAAAGATCTGCACAACCAAGGCTGGCCTGGAGCTAAACAAACACAAAACACAAAACAACAGTAACATCAAAAAGACTTTAAAATGATTTATTTGTATGGTTTCCTTGTTTTTAAAAATCACAGTTGTAGTTTCAGGACCACTTTGGTCCCCTCCCCAATGAAATATATACACAGACCTAATTAGACTCATAATAAGGGTTTTGTTAATTGGCGAATCTCCATGACAGGCAGGAGGGCAAAAGTTCTGGAAATCTCTCTTCTCCAAAATGAGACAGCTGCTATGAGAGCCACTGATGCCAAGCACAGACTTTTCCATCCAAACCGATCTGGAAATGAGAACATTCGTGAAGCTCTTTCTTGGAGATCATTATCCTTTGCAGAGATTATTTCAACTGGTTGTAGATTCTTATCTGCCAAAAGCTGAAAAAAAAAAAAAAAAATTATATATAAAAATACCTACTGACTTAAACTGCAGCCTACCGACAAACAAGCAAAAGCACATGTATTGAGTACATATGTCTGATAATGCTTACAACACCAGTGGTGCTTCTGGTTCACATTTGAATTTATTCTTGCATATGCATTGTCGTGGCACACCAGCAAATGGTTTTTACACTATTTGTATAAGGTCATAGGCTAGCGATTCAATTTGTCTCTGATTCAGCTCACACATGTGACGCCGACAAGCCACAAAATTGGCAAAACATAAATGCCCATCACTCCTGAATGGGATTAGGGGTCAGTTGTTTCCCCAGTCTAAGACCTTCAGGTGTTTTAACACTTGGTGCTTCGAGAGAGTCATCCCTACCGCACTACACCGCAGCCTACTGACAAACAAGCACAGCACATACATTGAGTACATGTGGTCAATAATGTTTATACATCAAAATATAAGCCACTATTTTTAATTATCTCTTTCCAGCATCCACTGAGCATTTTCACCCTGTCTTCCAAAATGTGGCTAACCATGAAGCTATTCTATAACAAGAACCTGCTTGCCCCACTTACATCTCCCACACTTTAACCTACTGGTTCTCAAATCACAAAAAGGATACATTGGAGATAATGCTGATCCAAGATACACTGTGTTACAGTGTTTGAGATGGGCAAAAATAGGAGTGGATGACCACAGCTTGAAAGCCTTTGATTATAAGCTCAGCACAATCAATTAAATGAACTTGATCTATCATCCACTATTACACACAAACGTACACACATGAAGATCTGGCTCTACTCACCGTTTTAATTTCTTTGTCAAATTTCTCAAGCTGAACTAGAAGTGTGTTAACATTCTTCATGGAATGTGATGAGTAATGTAAAAATTTCTCTAACAATCTCGTGTCCTAGCAAGAAGAAACAAACAGTAAATGAATTTTTTAAATCAACCTTTCAAGGGAAATCTGTATAAAAAAAATTAATTTTTTCTTTTATTTTTCTTCTTCTAATATACGGTACCATCACAGACTGAAAAAGAAGGGTAAATTCAAGGAGGAAAAGGAGAATCACCACTGTACTGGTGGCATATAATAATCACCCACTACACTCTTGGAGTGGTTGGCGTTGGGAAGGGCATCCAGAGGCAGAAACCTTTCCACATCAGATTGGAGCCTGGTACAGCCTTTTGGCTTGCCAGTCCTCAGTCAAACTGTCCAACCCATGCCAGCATGGAAAACGAACGTTCAATGACGATGATGATGATGGTATGTATGTGCTTGTGAATGTGTGTGTGTATATATATATATATATATATATATATATATAAGTGTGTGTGTGTGGGTGGGGGGTTCCAGTTCCTTGTTTTGATATGGTGGAGTAGTTGCGAGTGCCACTGTCACACAAGCAGTGTCATTCATTTCCAATATTCTGTAAGAACACATCTAGTCATGGGGAAATATCATCATGTTTAGATACAGGAAGAACAGCTGGCCTCAGGAAAATCTGTCCAACTCATGAAAACGTGGAAAAGTGTGCTTGAAAACAACGATGTTGATGATGACACACATACATATAAAGAGGGCTTCTTTACAGTTTCCAGGTATTAAATGTCAATCATACGGCACAGGTTAACTGATGACTGTAATAGAAGATACATGCCCAAGGTACACCCAGTGGAATTGAACCTAGAACACCAGAACGCCACTTCTGTTATGTGCCAAGTTTTGTGGATATTGCAGAAGGCCCACTAGAATTCCTCAAATATGACTCGAGGGTCCTGTCTTTGTGTCTTATTCTTTTTTTTAATATGTGCACAAACAAACTTTGAAGAAGGCTACAGTCAATTATATAGCATTATGAGACAATTCATAAATAACAGAGAGAGAGAGAGAGATCTGAGGATAGTGAACTCCTTAAAAGTCTAAATTACTTACATTTGTCTCTTCAACAATGCCAGGATGAAGTTCAATCTGCTTACCAATGTAAACAATGGTGGAAGTCATGTAGAGAGCATGTTTAGAGATATTGGCTAACATGGCAGTAGCATCAGCACAACTGAAATATAATATGGACAAAAAAAATTAGGACTGTAGTTACAACAAGAAGAACAACTTCAATGTTGAGTTCTCGTGTTCGTACAAAGGTCACATATTTTGGTGGATGACCATTGTCATTTATCATCCACTTTTCCATGTTCACACAGGTCAGGTGGAATTTGTTGAGGTAGAAATATATATATCTACCTAAAAGTGACTATACCCTTCGATCCACCACTAGTTATGATAACATAAATATTGGAAGGAGACACATAAAATATGTATGTGTCTATGTATATGTATTTTTCCTTTCTACAAAGTTATACTCCTCTCAAACTCTATTGCTTATCTCTATTTTACTCTTATTATTTCTCTTTCTTATATACTCTCTAATAGGAATATTGTACTGTGTCTACTAGTAACTGATTCTTATGTATATATATATATATATATATATATATATACATGTGTCAGTGAAGCGCTAAGAGCACCGTCCGAGCATGATCGTTGCCAGAGCAGCTGTCTGGCTTCCATGCCAGTGGCACGTAAATAGCACCATTTGAGAGTAATCGTTACCAGCGTCACCTTCCTGGCACATGAAAAGACATTCGAGTGTGGTCATTGCCAGAACCGCCTGACTGGCCCTCGTGCTGGTGGCACATAAAAGCACCCACTACACTCTCGGAGTGGTTGGCGTTAGGAAGAGCAACCAGCTGTAGAAACCTTGCCAGATCAGATTGGAGCCTGGTACAGCCTACTGGTTCGTCAGTCCTCAGTGAAACCGTCCAACCCATGCCAGCATGGAAAGCGGACGTTAAATGACGACGACGATGATAACAGGTAACACTAATCCGAAAATAAACCAAATCTCACACAGCAAACATTACATAACTTGTCCTTTGAATAAACAAAACAAAACTAACAAAAAAAAAAACAACATAGTAAAAGAAGTGAGATTTTATTCCTTACGTTATGCTTTGATCATAATGTATCTTCATTAGACTAGACGTCTCCCATTCCATTTGGTGTACAGCTCTTATAGCTTCAACTAATCTCTTCCGAGAACCGATCTGCTGAATACCAATCTGTTGAAATAAATGAATCAATAAAACCAAAGTTTATTTCAGGGCATGGTAATGTTAGAAAGATGAAATGGAGCCAGTTTATCGTATAAAATTTTTCATTTTTTGCCTGTTTTCCATATTTGCACGGTTTAGAACAATGGTTCCCAACCATTTTTCACCTATGGACTCATTTGATTCTTGTTTTATTTGGGTGGACCCTCAAAACCATTCTATGTTTTAAAATATCCTATTACATTTTTATGTGGAGGCACATGGCTTAGTGGTTAGGGTGTTGGACTCATGATTGTAAGGTTGTGGTTTCGATTCTTGGACCGAGTCAGATGTAGTATATTTGAGACAGATTTTCTACAGCCAGGTGACCTTCCTGTCAACAACTCTCACCTGTTTCGAAGTAATGGCAATTGTTTACAATTATAATGCCATGTGAAGACAAAGACACACACACATATACGATGGGCTTCCTTCAGTTTCTACCAAATTGACTCACTAGGCTTTGGTTAGCTCAGGTCTATAGTAAAAAAAAACACTTCCCCAAGGTGCTTTGCAGTGGGAGTGAACTTGGAACCATGTGGTTGCGAAGCAAACTTCTTACCACAAAACCATGTCTGTGCCTTCTGCTTGTGCCACATAAAAAGTCCTGTCCACTCTCTTGGGTGGTTGGCGTCAGGAAGGGCATCCAGCTGTAAAAGTCATACCAAAACAGAGAAGTCTGATGCAGGCCCCAGTCAAACCGTCCAACCCATGCCAGCATGGAAGGCGGATGTTAAACGATGATGATGATGATGACAGAAGAAAGGGTAGTGAAAGAATGAGAAGCGCTAAGAGTCAAGGCCCTTCCTTTCCCATTTGTATTCTTTTTGAAATTTACCTTTTCCAGATCGTCTTCAGTAAGCGTCAATAACTGATTGAAAGTAATATTGTGTTCTCTGAAGTTTTCTATTGTCGATTGTAAATGAAGTCCGTAGAGAAAGAGTTCCAACTGACTGTATGTACTTGATCTGAAACAGAAAGAGAAACCCATCAGAATGGGTGAAAATGTGAAATGTAATAAGAGAATACAGTTCTATAGTCAAGAGATGAAGAATTATTTACATTATTTACATTTGACGGATATTTGTTCTCATCTTGTTTGTAGTTAACACAAACAAGTGGATTTGGCCGTTTGGAAGTGAAGTGTTTGGACTTTGGAGACTGTGAGAAGATATCTACAACCAACATCTTGACCGGTAGTCCAAAAAATTCTCTACAATAGCAGGTTACAAAAAAAAAAAAAAATATGGAAGGACCACTTCTTTGTCCTATGAACTTACCTGTTTGCTATGCTTGTAATTTTATTGTCGTTCATCTTCGCTGCAAGAGATGTTTTTTCCTCTGTGTCTTTGTAGCTCTCATCAATATAAGCAGCAATCTGATGGAAAAAAAAACATCAGAAGAAAATATACATCTTATAATATTGTAAGATGGCAAGCTTGGCATTATTGGTAGCATGCCAGATAAAAGGCTTAGTGGCACTGCGTCTGTTTTTGCGCTCTAAGTTCAAATTCCATTGACGTCCACTTTGCCTTTTATCCTTTCAGGTTCAATAAAATAAGTACCAGTGGAGGTCGATGTAATCGACTTACCCCGTCCTTCGAAATTGCTGGCCTTGTGCCACAATTTGAAATCAAAGTTATCTTAGACAGGTTTTGATATGAAAAGGGATAATTAAGAGATGCGAAACCCGTGAAAAATAATTGATAAGCAAGGAAAGGGAAAAAAAAAGGGGGGGGGGATGATTTACCTCCTCAAATGATCGTAAATAAGCAATATCTGCAGCAGAATGTCTTCTATGGTCTCTTAATTTTGTATCGGCACCAGTTTTCATCAGTTCTACAACAAGAGACATATGGCCACTGTTTGCAGCATGGAATAAGGCCTGGAAATAAAAATTAAAAAATGCAAAATAATAATTAAACCCCTGAGATATAATACATGTTAATCATCATCATCATTGTTGTTTAACATCCGCTTTCCATGCTGACATGGGCTGGACGGTTTGACTGAGGGCTGGTAAGCCAGTAGGCTGCACCAGGCTTCAATCTGATTTGGCAAAGTTTCTACAGCTGGTTGCCCTTCCTAACACCAACCACTCTGAGAGTGTAGTGGGTGCTTTTTACGTGCCACCGGCACAGGGCCAGTCAGGCGGTAATGGCATTGACCACGCTCAAATGGTGCTTTTTACGTGCCACCAGCATGGGAAGCTGTTGGGTGGCACTGGCAATGACCATGCTCGAATGGTGCTTTTGGCACCAGTGAGGTATGTCTGTATAACAATATTTTAATCTACTAGATTACACACACACACACACACAAGAAATAAAACAACAACTCAAGAAAATATAAAAACCAAAATTGATCACAGGTGCACATGTGGCTGTATGATAAGAAGCTTGCTTGCTTCCCAACCACATGGTTCCTAGTTCAACTCCACAGCGTAACACCTTGGACAAATGTCTTCTACTACGACCTTTAGTTAACCAAAGCCTGCGAGTGGACATGGTACGTGGAAACTGAAAGAAGCCTGTCATATATATATATATGTGTGTGTGTGTCTTTGTGTCTGTGTTTGTCCCTTACTACCACTTGACAACCGGTGTTGGTTTGTTTTCATCCCCGTAACTTAGCAATTCAACAAGAAACTGATAGAATAAGTACCAGGCTTTAACAAAAGAAAAAGTACTGGGGTCAATCCATTTGACTAAAATTCTTCAAGGTGGTGCCCCAGCATGGCCGCAGTCTAATGACTGAAGCAAGTAGAAGATAAAAAAAATAGTTTGGAAATGGTGATACTGGTACTTACAGACCATCCCTGACTGTCTGTTATATTAGGGTCAGCATAAAAATCCAACAGCTTTATTAGAACTGAGAGGTGGCCCCTCTTGGCACTATACATCAATGGTGTTGTGTGATATCTGCAGAAGAAATTTGTTACAACATGATCTGACAGTTAAAACTGTTTACAGCAAACAAGACTCAAAACAAAAGTAAACAAAAGCACTCAGAGAGCGCAAACCTCTGCCAAGGCAACACCAACGTCCTCTCAACAATTAGCCAAAGATGATTTTTAAAATGAGAACATCTGAAATAAACTCGACTGCTCTCACAAATGAGAATACTAAAAATGAACCCAACCACTCTCAAAAATTAAGTACCAAAACGAGAAAAATAATCCAGAATCCTTGTCTGGTACCTGATCGGATCCAATGGTAGTCATGGAATGTGAAGGTGGCTGTAGAGAATTTAGTAATAGTAATAAATAGTTGACCCTTATCTAATACAAGCCAAATCCACCATTCAAAATAGCTTCAAAGATGGAAGTAATAATAAGTTCTACTCAAGAATCTTTAAATGAATACCGTGAGACCTTTTGGTTTTCTCTTTTCTTAAATTCCAGCCTTTCTTTAGTATTCCTGTTGTTTTAGATTGATGTATAGACAGATGTATATATGTAAGTATACTATAAAGTGTTTATAATTAAGTATAATATATAATATCTATATTATAAAAATATGTTGTTATTTAATTTCTGAACGGTTTTGCTGTCATTTGTTTATGTAGTTTGATTTCTTTATCCATCAGTTTCTACTAAGATAGAGACACGAGTAAAATTAATAATAGAGAAATGAAAATAAAACTTTGAAAACAGCCTAAAGGGAGATAATTGAGAAAGACTTGAAAGTCAACATAAGATCATAATCATGTAAAGTAAATATAACAAATAATCCAGAATACTTGTCCGGTGCCAGATCAAACCCAAAATCTAAACTGCTCATGCCAAACATCCCTAAAAGTTTCAATCAAATCCATCCAGTGATTCTTGAGATATCTTGTCCACAGACAAACTAACAAACAAACAAACACGGCTGAAAACAATACCTCCACCTTGAAGGCAGAGGTAACAAGAATCGAAACAAAGATCAAAGAAAAGAGAGAAAAATATGTCGTTTTTGTTAAACATATATTTTATATTTAACATATATATTTATATATAAATAAATATATGTTTTTAGAAAAGATTATTTCAAAATTGTATAATTTTCTTAAAATGAACAATGACGTTTTGTCATTGCTTAGCCCTAGGTCCATGCTTTGCTTTGGGTCCTCAAATTCTAATGAAATCATAGGAGAGCCACTGTGCCAGTGTGTCTTGTGTATCTAAACCTTTCCATGCTTACAAGGGTCAAATGAGAATTTGCTAAGACAGATTTTCTAAGGCTGGATGCTCTTCCTGTTGCTAACCTTCAGCTGTTTCCAAGCAAGGTAATTATTTCCCCCATGACTAGACATATTTTTGGCAGAAGGCTGGAATCAAACAACTTTACTTGCATGATAGTGACCCACGCTTATGAGACGGGGAAGGAGGGGAGGGGCTATAGTTGAAGACACTTGTCCAAAGTACCAAGCAGTGGCTTCTTATACAGCCATACCTGTGCCTATAAACAAATTACTACATTATATATGTTCCATTGTGGGCATGAACCATCAGACATTTGGTTAACAGCTGAAAGCATTGACCAATATATAACATACATGTTAAAACAAAACAAAATAAAATTTTTTAAAATGATCCTGTTTACCTGTCCATAGAATCAACTTTAGCTCCATGCTCCAATAACAGAGTGACACACTTCATTATAGAATTCTCATCATCCTTATCTGCAGTACACGCAGCCATCAGAGGGAAAAACCTGTCCGTGACTGGAAACAACACAAAACAATACAAAATTTAATGAATGGGAGTAAAAAAAAAAGTAAAGATAAAATTAGAAAAGGTACTGAGGTATTCTTTATCCCTGTGTATCCTAAAAGGCAGCAGCTAAAAGGGAGTCAGGAAAAGGAATTTGGGCCCCAATGGTCAAGGTAGAATGAAGATCTTAAGAAAGGAAATGGATTACATATAAACTCACCATGGTTATAATCAGGAGAAGCATTCTGTTCCAAGAGATAATGGACAATTTCAGGATGACCAGCGTTAGAAGCATACAACAATGGTGTCCAGTTTCCTTTAAGTTTAACATCAACATCAGTTCCTGTAGTAATAAGAAAAAAAGAAGAGTTTATTGAATTACCGTATTTTAACATGTATAAGGAAACCCGATTTTGGGGGCTTAAAATTTGGAAAAAAGATTTTGTAAGGGATTACAATACTATCCACCTCTGTGTAGTAAATTCACTATTTTTTTTTTTTTTTTTGATTTTACTAAATAATACAAACCTTGCTGTTGCAGACCAAAACCAGAGTCTTTGGAGTCTGTTTCATCATATATACATATATATATATCATCATCATCATTTAACGTCCGCTTTCCATGCTAGCATGGGTTGGACAATTTGACTGAGGACTGGTGAACCAGATGGCGACACCAGGCCCAATCTGATTTGGCAGAGTTTCTACAGCTGGATGCCCTTCTTAATGCCAACCACTCCGAGACTGTAACCCTCTCTTTTATCTTTTACTTCTTTCAGCCCTTAGATTATGGCCATGCTGGGGCACTGCCTTCAAGAATTTTTAGTTGAATGTAATGTATCAACACCACTACATTTTTTTTTAACGTCTGGTACTTAATCTATCAGTCATTTTGCTGAACCGCTAGGTTACAGGGAGGTAAACACACCAACACCAATTGCCAAACCGGGCACACACACACATAGAGATACATACATATATAGGACGGGCTTCTTTCAGTTTCCGTCTGCCGAATCTACTCAAAAGGCTTTGGTTGTCCTAAGGCTATAGTCGAAGACACTTGCCCAAGGTGTCATGCAGTGGGACTGAATCTGGAACCATGTGATGAGGAAGCAAGGTTCTTACCACACAGCAACACCGGCACCAAAAATGGTTTGATTCGGCCCCAAGCAACTTAGATTTTCACAAGCTTCTTACAGAAATCTAGCTCTTTGGGATCGGTCAGCGTAAAGAGTAAGGATGATCTGAGAGTGAGGAATAATAATAATAAAAGAGATTGCAGAAGAGAATGTCTGCTCTTACCATTTTCAATGAAATACTGTACAGTAGTGAGGTCACCATTCAAAATGGCTATCCGTAGATCATCAACAGGAAATTCTACTTTAGCCATCAGTTTACTGGAAAGATCAACAACTGGTATTCGCTGAGGAATTGGATTTGATGTATCATTCCAAGACTCTCCATTTTGCCAGGTTTCACTCGTGCCAAATGGTTTTCTTTGATTCGCTTCATTTGTGTTCTCTTCGAATGATTTTGGTTCTGACAGATTCTTGTCCTGGGGAAAAGTAACAAGGATGAAGAAATATATATCTGTATATCATATCTCTGCAATATATGCATATGTAGTGGTTATATATAGTCAGTACCAGGTGTTGATGTGGCTGCATGTATGTTATTACAAGAGTTTATATAGAGATGAAGAATAAATTCAAGCTCTGTATATTTACTACATAAAAAAATATCTTATTTACTGGTCAATGATGATATATAGAATCAAAATGTAGAATCTAGTTGAATGAAGTAATCAATGCAAGAAAGTTCAGAGATAGAAAATGCAGAAATAACAGCTAAGTGGTGGCTTTCAGTCATGTGGCACAGAGAAATGGACAGACATAGCAATGACGTGATCGGCTCTAAGTCTAATCAACTAAGAAGCGAAGAGCTGGGTTAGCAAGCTGTTTTTATTAATGGAATGCTAGACATTCTAGAAACTTCCAAGAAAAACGCTAAGCTTCTTGAATTATTAAGAATCACGTCACATGACACAGATGCTTCGAGAAACTTGGTAAAGGGAGGTTACTCTATAATTCTACTCGCAAGGGAGATCATTCAACTATTTAGCTTCATAGACCACTACACAAATATTCACACCACCCATAAACATGCATATATAAATACACACGTATACAACATGGGTTTCGAGTGGAAGCAGTGCACCATTAACAAAGAAATTAGAATCCCACCCCACTGAAGTACCAGAGGACGTCAGGGTGTTCCAGTGCCAAACCCTAGCAATCACCTGCAATAGCACAGTTGGCTATTTAGACATCTCCCCCCCACCCATTTTTTTTTTACAGAGGAACACCAAGTCAACATGGCACAATATATAACCGAGATATCATTTATTTATTTATTAATTTCCATTTTCTTAGGTTATTCCTTTTACTTGTTTCAGTCATTTGACTGCGGCCATGCTGGAGCACCGCCTTTAGTTGAGCAAATCGACCCCACGACTCATTCTTTGTAAGCCCAGTACTTATTCCATCGATCTCTTTCGCCGAACCGCTAGTTTACGGGGGCGTAAACACACCAACATCGGTTGTCAAGCGATGGTGGGGGACAGACATACAAACATACACACCACACACATATATATATATAGGAGAGTATTGTAGTTTGCTTGATGCATTGTGTATTGTTTGTAAAGAATAAAATGTTTTGAATGACACAACAATGCACTATAATTACAACAATGGACTATAATAACTATATAGTATATGATATGATAGTTCGGAATAAAAATTCCTTCTTCAGATATCCCTAGGAATTGATAGAGTCGCTGCTATAATCGGTTTTCCAACAGCTTTTCTTTTGTTTTTGTCTATAGTAGAAGACACTTATCCAAGGTGTCACGCAGTGGAACTGAACCCAGAACCATGTGATTCTCACCACACATACATATATATGTGCATGTTTTTTAATAAGTCATCTCCAAGAGATATACTTTAAAAATGCTAAGAAGTGTCTTGCTTAAATATAATCTTATTGTGCTTCAGACATCAACGAGCAGACACGTGGTGTTATTAAATTGAAAGATTTCGAAAGAACAAATTCTATGAATGAACAATTGTTTTGAAATTGTGTCTTCGTTTGAAATCTATCACTTGACATTAACAATGGTCGATGATATACACATCATTTAAATAAATACTTTAAATAAAGTAAATTCATAATTTCTCAGGAACATCATTCAGAAAAAAAAAAGCAAAAACAACTAGTTCGTTGTTTATATAATTTAAGGTAAGCCGAAAAACCACAACACCAGATAATATATAAATTAGTAACAACCTTCTTGCAATGTATTAAACAGATAACATTCGACTGCATTATGTATGTTAGAAAGAGCAGTGAAATCGCCCTCAAATCACATCAAACCAACAAGAGCCTCAATATGCGGTTGCTTTTTACCTGCAAGAATTTGTGGTCAAAATCTTTCTTGATCATATACCCACGCAGTTCTTTTAATTAACAAAATTAACTTTTAAACATTTTATAAGAGCGAAACATTGAAATGAATTTTAATATTACACGTGTAGAACAAGCTGTGATTTACACGCGGACTACCAAGCCAAATTCAATGAAGAATTCAAAGGTTTAGTGAGAAAAAAAAAATCACTTCTTTTAAAATTTCAGTTTCAACTTGCCACTGTAATCCTTTCAATAAATTACAAATGAATTTAAAAT
>NC_068995.1:53326884-53332850 GCF_001194135.2 Octopus bimaculoides | reverse complement strand
GGGGGTTAGGTGCTTTGATCTTGTATATAATTGTTTTAGAAATTTTATATCTCGACATGCTGTTGTTTAAGCTGCAGGATAAACCTGACAGTAGACCTTTAATCGAAGACATTCCAGCAGTGACTATCCTATCTGAATAGGGGTATGCAGGACCATCTCTCAGACTTACACTTGCATGGTTTAAGCTTGGAGACAAGCCTATGTGTGGTGGCAGGAACAACCAGGTATCCGTCGAAAAGGACGACGTCGTCAAATGAAAACGAAGAAAAACGGCGGGGGTCTCCTGTTTTCGTTTCGATAACGACTATGATACTACTATATAAGGCAGTCTGTATGATTTGAAAGTGAACTGCCTGCTATTTCTAACAACTCAAGTGGTCGTGTAAAGATTCTATCACTGGACATCAAGCTAAAGTGAAAGTACAAAGGCCACAAAATTTTTCCTTAGGAGCAAATTACATTCCGCGCGAAAAGAATTGTTCTATTTATGGAGTCGTGTTGTTATTCGCAGCTGATGAATTCTCACCGTTGTGGCACCGACTTTTCTTTCTTCGTACGAAGATAAAGATAAACATATAAAGAAAAAGGAATCTTAACAAGATAAATCATGGGATTTGAATGAGGACGGGTTTTAACGTCACTTGAGGGTTAAAGATCAAATGGTAAAGAAAGAAATGAAAGATATATATTACATGTTGATAATAACTGAGCCCATAATCATCGGAATCATCTGAGAATTCGTCTTCAAAGCCGGCAGGTAAGACATTAGCCATTTTAAAAGATCAACAAAGATTAATAAATAAATATTTATGCGGAACAGTTCCAACCAATAACTTCCGCTTCAATAATTTACAGTTGTTTAAAAATAATTTACAGTTATTTAAAAAATAAATCGCACTAAAAATTTTCTAATGTTATTATTAATTATTTTTAAGCGCATACAACACAAACATACATATATATAAATATATATAAAATCGTACATAGATTTCAAGGTGACTATTTTTGTTTGTTTCTCTCTTTTGCTCGGTTTATTTACTGCTGAACTGAACTGTGGAGAAATCGAAGATGGCCAAGTATTTGGAGAAGTTCTCCACCGCTCTGCGAATTATCCGGGAAAACGGAGGTTTAAAGGAGTCCTATATGGTTTTTTATCGGTGAGAAACAAATAGAAACAAAAACATTTCGTTATTTGTTAGAATTTATCGAGAAAATCTTCAAATATTCTGTTATATCATTATGAAATGCATGTAAAACGAAACCCCAACTCTTTGTATTTAATTTGACATTGTGTTTATATAAACATTGCGATGCTGTTAACTTAAACGTGTCTTTTATCTTATAAGACCCTTTTAAAGTTTACCGCTTGTCTCATTATTATCCGCAGCATGTCGTTAGTTATGTAAAGGAATTTATATATAAACCTGTTGTCTTTTGTGGTTTGTTTTCGTTTAACCTTCAGCTTAAAACAGCAAGCAGTAAATATTCTAAATGTTCCGTTGTCCATCACCACCTTCAGAACATTCATGGAATTGTCTTTCCATTCCAAAACACCGACATTACACCTTTTTGTTTTGTAAATCCTGACTTTTCTGGAGGGTGGGGCGAAGTGCGTGATTAATTCAAGGACTATGAATAAACGGTGCCTTACGTGGTCGATCCGCTTGTTAGAAATAACAGCCAAATCTCCGCCATATAACGATCACCGTCTTAAAAATAGGACACAATACATAGTAAAGCCTTAGATGCCTCTCACATGGAATGGTCATAACTGGAACACTCTGCTCATAGGTCTACTTGGTCTGAGTTGGTCTGGAGCTAAACGACAATAATCGCCTAAAATTTATTGTGTCCCCAGTTTCGGTTTTTGAAGGTTAACAAAACCCAACAGAAACGATTTCTTCGTTTGCACATAATCAATTGCTTTTTAGTCGACGGTAAATTTAAACAACTTCTCTGTTGTATATTTTGTCAGGATATTGCAGCAGTGAAGGTCACGGATCTCTTTCTTTGTAGAATGCCGTCGTCTGCTTCAATGAAAATAATGTCGAGTTAGATTTTAATGTCATTGTTGTTCTTTGCCTCTGTCAGACTGAGGATTCTTTCTTAAATGTTTTATTCAGGACAAAGAGTTCAGAATGTGAAATAAATTCGTTTCTTTTGAGGGAGAGATGTTTAACATTTCGGGGACTGGATCCTTGGCGGAAGAAAAGAGACAGGATCCGACCCCGAAAAGTTATACCTCTCACATCAAACTAATTTATTCCAGTGAACAGTAGGATCTGAGCAAACCAGTACTGGCAGTTAAGGGATATAAAACGATTTAAAAGTAGAATAATTTGGTTTGCCACTTGCAAGAGGAAAAGTCTAATATTTGTAACAGTATTTGTCAATGAGTGAGGTTTTCTGATAGTACTAAATACTGTAAGAATCTACATATAATACTAATCTCGGTTTTGGAACTAAATTGTCTTTAAAAAAACCATAGTTCCATCTGTAATAAGTCGTGTTGCACAACTGCTGTAAAACTAGATGATCTATAATAATTTAATGTATTAGTTTTTTGTTTTTTTTCATATTCCATTTTATATAAAATATTGATATATGATAAGAAAGTAATCATAAAAACTTTTAAAAAACTCTATTACATTATTGTGTTTTTCTGAATATAAGCGATTGGGGTAAAACTCAGGACTAAATACAATTCAATCAATCTACACACCCCAAATTAAAATCTTGATTTGGGTGGGAAAAATAGCATATTATTCATGGAGTTTTACACTTTGATTGTGGTTGTTGTCATGATTTAAAACTGTGTTCCATGTGGTTTGACAGGATCTGATCAGCCCTAGATTTACATTCTGTTCCAGTGTCTGCTTTGGTTTGATGTCTATGACTGGATGCACTTCCAGTCTCATTTCAGTATGTACTGGATGCTTTTTTATGTGTGTGTCACCAGTAATAGTGAAGCTGCCATGCTACTCTGCGTCATATAATATACCTCTTGTACTTACAGTTAGCTGGTGCCAGCTATATTTCCTGGGGTGGAGAATACTATTTCATTGGTTTTTTTTTTTTTTCTTTCTAAAATAAGTTGAAGCTGGAATCTTGGAAATTTACTGTACACCTGAAAACATTCCAGTTGCATTTTTCATAAACCAGTTTTAACTCTGGAGGAAAGAGTTGTCTATGCTTAACATGTGTAAGATGCAGTCTATATGCGGTCGACAGGATTTGTATGTTGCAAAGCCGCCAACAAAACATTTTGGTAAATATGTGGAAGAGCTGAGGCCTTGCTTTTGTGTTTGTCTTGTTTTCAAAGTTTTCAAATCAAAATTAGGATGTGAGATTGGAGCATCCTCAACACTTGATGTTGGTTTATGCTCCCCCATAACTTAGTGGAGATGGATAGAATAAGTACCAGGTTTTAGAAGTTAAGTACTGAGATTAATTTGTTCAACTACCAGGTTTTAGAAGTTAAGTACTGAGATTAATTTGTTCAACTACCAGGTTTTAGAAGTTAAGTACTGAGATTAATTTGTTCAACTGATCGCCATCAACGTAGCGACCCTGCATGGCTGCTGTCCAATGACCGAAAACTGATAAAAGGTATTGAAAAGAGGTGTAGTGTGAGGAAATGTCAGAAATTCATTGTGACTGTTGTTTAATCTTGGGCCAGCTCCAATAGAGCAGATTTATGATCACAAGCATTCCAGCCATGACCATTCTATCTTTTTGCATTTCAAAGACTACATTGTCCAGTATGTCCTTTCCATTTTTTTGCAGATGGTAGATTTAACTCATTGCTATTTCAGGCATTGGGAATGACCATGTAGAGGCATTCACACTACATTGTCCACTGTGGTTATTTGTTTAGTAATCCAGATCAATTATGTCTGATCTGGAACAATTAATTCAATTGAGCAAGCAGTCATATACGTAAGTCTGATTTATACATCCATTTATATACACTCTTCTGGCCTGTGACTCTATTGTACAATGTGATGTGGCATAATGTTGAATGACATTCAGAAATGGTCAAAGGGTCTGGAGACTACAATAGGAAATAGGCAAAGTAGGTTCAATCCTGTGTGACTGCCATTCTTTCTTTGCTTTTATTTAATGATAAGCCATGCATCGCTTAGTTTTACACTCTGTAGCAAAAACAAAAAAGTACAGTCTGCATTTTCTTGTTAATCTTATATTCTTTTTTAATTCTAGAACTGATGATTTGAAAACTGGTACATTAATTGGAGAAGATGAATTTGGTAATAAATATTTTCAAAACAAGAAGTATTTCTTTGGTAAGTTTAAATAAAAAAAATTTTCCTGTTTTTTTTATAACTTTCAGTGTCTGAGAAAACAATCTCAAAGACACTCTCAACAAAACAAAACGGCGTGATTCCTAATCAAACTTTGCACTCCAACATCAAAAAAGCCGCTGCAACTTATAGTCGGTTCAGTGATAAAATTGCCGATTTGAACCTTGTAAGTTGGGTGCATCTTATAGGCGAGAGTGTTTTGTAGTTGAGTATGTACGGTACATTGTAACCCCAGTGCCCAACAGGTACATATAGGATGAAAAGAACTGACTCTTCCAAGCTTGTTATCATAGTAATAGAACACGGCTCTTGATCTTCCTACTTTTGAAACTAATTTCTTTCCATTTTGACAGGACGCAGTCGCTGGGTAATTTATAACAAGAAATTCAATGTTGATTATGATGGGAGCATGATACCACCTGCTTGGTATGTATATATATATTTCTTTTATCTTTTACTTGTTTCAGTCATTGAATTGCAGACATGCTAGTGCACCACCTTGAAGGATTTTAGTTTAGCAAATTGATCCAATAAGAACGACCCTTCATCAGTTGTTGGCTGTTTTTCTAGTCTCATATTTTGAGCATTTAACAGCAATATACGCTTTCCACAAAACAGTTGCTCCCGCAAAGTAAATTAAATAAAATTTGGGATTTTATGGAGGGTCAAAATTGGTAACAGAAACAGGACAGTGAAAACAAACAGTAAGGGCTGCTAAGCTTAAATGAGGTTGTGGTAGCGAACGCGTAAATTAAGCGTGGACAGGAGACAAACAAGAACACGTCTTCCTTGTTCCAGCTACAATGGAGAGAAAGAAAGATGGCCGATGGTCACGTGAGCAAGGGAGGGAGAGAGAGTGACAAAGTAATAGGAAAGAATAGTGGGAGAAGAGGAGGTAAAAGAATAAGAGAGAGAAAGAGTAAAAAGATCATATAGAGTGCACATCGGAATTGTTAAGATGAAACTTATCCACATATTTGTATTTGCACAGCCTTCATCCACTCACAAATTTCTACCATTTGTCTTGATTGCTGTTTTAACTTGTGATTACTTTGTCTTGCAGGCATCGTTGGTTACACTACATAGGGGATGTACCACCCAGCGTATCCCCTCCCGTCTCAAAACCTTGGATGTCACCACACATAGAAAACCCTTCAGGAACATGTAAGGAATACGTTCCCTATTCAACAACAAGGCCAAAAATAGAGAGCTGGAAACCTTCACAATGATTTCTGCCTTTTTATACCTTCTGTGTTTTGTTTAGACCTTATTAACTAATAATAAACAGGGCCCATGTTGCCAATTCCACCATGGGAACCCTGGTTTTTGAAGTGTATCATTGTCAGAGTGGTTCTTTCGGTTTTTCATTGGTTCTTTTTTTTATTTTACATGTTTCTGTACCTAAATATAATACAGAATGTCCATAAATTATCTTTACAATTTGACTGAATAAATTGTGGAAGTCGTAAAGACAATTTATGAACACCCTCTCCTAATAATAAAGGATATACAACAGGCATGGTTGTATGCTTAAGAAGTTTGTTTCCTAATGCGGTTTTCGGTTCAATCCTATTGTGCAGCACCTTGAGTAAGTATCTGACCAAAGCCTTGTGAGTGGATCTGGTAGATGGAAACTCAAAGAAG
>NC_068995.1:53326412-53326772 GCF_001194135.2 Octopus bimaculoides | reverse complement strand
CTCCATCACTTGACAACCAATGCTGGTGTGTTTACGTCCCCGTAACTTAGCAGTTCGGCAAAAGCGACCGACAGAATAAGTACTACGCTTACAAAGAATAAGTCCTGGGGTCGATTTGTTCAACTAAAGGCTGTGTTCCAGCATGGCCGCAGTCAAATGACCGAAACAAGTAAAAGACAAAAAGAATAACATTTTGTAGATGATATATACATGATATATATATTTATTACATAAAATTAGTCATTTATAACATGGACAGAATCTTGGCATATATATATGAATTTTATTTACATTAGCACATACTTTTAAACCTGCAAGAAATGTGACATGATTATTTGTTCATTTTTTTTTTTTTTTTTT
>NC_068995.1:53323603-53326400 GCF_001194135.2 Octopus bimaculoides | reverse complement strand
GTTGAATATTACTAAAACTATAATATTCTCCTTTTTTTTGGGGGGGGGTCTTTTTCTTTCTTTTATCCTTTCAAAATATAATCGGCAAGTGACAAAAATTTTCACTTATAAATATTTCAATTTTATTCAATAAAGTTTATTTTGAAAGCATCATATCACAACCTGAAATCTTGTTCCTTTTCTGGATAATGAAATGGCATAGAACCAAATGTCATAAATTTTATATTTTTCTTCCCCACCACCATTTTTTTTTTTGTTTTTTTTTGCTGATCACAAGCTCTCAGTTTTATCAGAACATATTGCTGTGAAGAAAAGATAAAAATCGGATTGTGTGATATACATTTCCATGCCAAAGTGATACAGCCACAACAAGTATTCAAAACTAATTTGCAGACGTCACAACCGATCAGGTTCAATTGGCCCTGCAGAATATTTCACAAGTTATTATGGCAGAATCGTTAACACGCCAGGTGAAATGCTAGGCAGTATTTCGTCAGTCACCACCACAACAACAACCCCTACTACTAAAGGCACAAGGTTTGAAATTTTGTGGGGAGGGGACTAGTCGATTACATCGATCCCCAGTGTTTCACTGGTACTTAATTTAGGATCCTGAAAGGATGAGAGGAAAAGTTGACCTTGGCGGAATTTGAACTCAGAACTTCAAGACATGAGATGCTGCTAATGATTCTGCCAGTTTGCTGCCTTCTTGTCTTTTCAATTATAGGCACAAGGCCTGACATTTTTGAGAGGAAGGGACCAGTTGATTACATCGATCCCAACGCTCAATTAGAACTTATTTTATCGGCCTTAAAAGGACGAAAGGCAATGTCAACCTTGGTAGAATTTAAATACAGAATGTAAAGTCGAAAGAAATTGTCACAAAGCACACGATTCTGCCAGCTTGAAAAGAAGAAAAAAAAAATGATAATCTTCTTTTGCAGGCCACAAGGGTTCAAGATGTAGACATTACAAGAACAAGATACAAACAAAACAGTAGAAGGGGGTTTGAGATGAAGGGTTAATGATAATCCATATTATTATCAAAAGAGAAAACAAAATTTTTGTATTTGCACAAAAAAACTTGATTGATATTTCAAAGATGGTAAAAAAAATTAATAAATAAAAAAAAATGAATTATCAAAATGAAAAAAATTTTTTTTTAAAAACCCAAATAATTTATGTAAAATGGTTTAAGATGATAATCTATAAATACACAGGATTAATATTTGCAGAGTGTCTAGTTGTTGTTTAGTCTCGGATTAGTCCCAGTTAAGCAGGAACATGAGCAAAGACAGTCCAACTATGATCATCTAGGACTACACTATCCAATGTGACTTTTTTTTTGTTTGTTTAGGACCACACATTTGGCTGCTGTTTCTAGCAAGGTAAACATATCCCTAGAGGTACTCTCACTGTTTAGAACCTATTAATGAAATGATTTGGATACAAGAGTTTTCTTAAGATACGAAGGTACATGCAATTTGAGAGATTTCTTTGCTAATTCTAGCAGATCAAACAACAGAGAATTGATAGAAGTAATCAAGTACCAGACTAAATAAGTGAATTCATGAAATAATCGAATTGTTTTGGGACCTTATTGTTCACCCTCCATAGTAACTGAACACCTATGACCAGTATTGGTCAATGAGTGACCCTCAATATGGTTATGTTACCAGCTAAAAATAGTAGCAAATTACATTCAGCAGTCTTAAAATTTTGGAAAGACTCGTATAATGTAGTCCTCTGCTGAATGGTCATGTTTGTTATGTATTTGATCACTGGAACTAAACAACAACAGCAATGGCTGGCACTTGATTAATTCCAGACATATGAAAATAAAATGAAAGTTCAACCTTAGTGTGATTTGAACATGGAACAGTGAAATAATGAATGTGACAACAGCACCAAATGTATCAGGTTGAAGAGTCTATGAAATCTTTCTTTTTTTTTCTTGTTTTTTCTTACAATTTTTATAGTCAGTGTAAACGTCTATGAATTTCCAATCACACACACACACAAACACCCTTTGTGCTTTTATAGTTTTATATTACATTCAGATACAGCCTTTGTATATTTTGCATTATATAATCACTCACACTCAAATCAAGATGAGACGTTTTGGCACAGCCGTTTTGGCACAACCGTTTTGGCACAATTGATTCAATGCTGACTTGTTTGACATCAGACATTTTAACGTGTCTCTCATTCTGCCTCCTCCTCCTTCTTCTCCCTATATGTTCATGTGTGCTCTCTCTCCTCCTCTCTGCATGTGTATCTGTCCAGCATCAAATAAATTGAATGTCCATGTGTTCATGTCAAATCATCAGTGTCCAAACAGCTGCATCCAACTGTCTCATTTAGCACCCACATTGCAATACACACACACATGCGCTTTATTCCCACTTTTATTTGCATACATATACATGACAAAGCATATGAAACATGCACACACTCACACATCTATTTGCCTTTGTACCAAGGTACAACAACAGACAGATCAATAGATCAATAGGCAACAGGTGAATATTTATAAACTTCTATCAGATGTATATACGCATTCATTACACACATACATGTGTAATGTTAGTGCACGTGTGTGTATATATATATATATATATAGATAGATAGATATATAAATATAAATATTTTATAATTATAAGCATAATTATAACAAGGGCTTGGCTTGTGCCTCACCACGCACTGAAAAATAGACGTCAAAAGACACTATTACCACCATAAATTCTCATGGTGGTAATAGTGTCTTTCGACGTCTATTTTTCAGTGGAGGCACAAG
>NC_068995.1:53314522-53323255 GCF_001194135.2 Octopus bimaculoides | reverse complement strand
AAACAGGTAAATTCATAATATTCATTCATCCCAAAAAATTTATTTTTTCACTGTAAATTTTCTCAGTAAATGATGTAAAAAAATCTCCAAAAAAATACATATATATATATATAAATTTGGAATTGTGTATTAAAAATATTTTGTAAAATATGTGATCACAACCATTTTGCTAGTAACAAGTGTGGCAAGGGAGGTCACTCATGCTGGGTTTATGTAGTTCTGGACTTTTTTTTTTTTTGTAATTTTTTAAGCCACAGGCCAGCTCTAACCGAGCAGAATTATGTCCTACGACGTTCCAGACATGGCTATTCAGTCTATTTATCAGGCACTGTGTACTCCGATCTATGATATATTACCTCCTTTTTTAGGCAATAAGGTGTGATTCAAGGAGATATGAGCGTTAGTTTTAATAGGTTGATCAACAATGTAATGGTTACCCTGTCGGTTCCAATTTAAAATAAACACGTGAAAATATATCTGTAAAACGTCTCTCTCTCTCACTCTCTCTCTGACACATACACACTCGACAAACATTAAGTTGGTGTTTTGGCTCTCGAGAACCATTTGGTTGTGATGGGTTGACTTTTGGAAGGGATGTCAGTCGGGTTGACCTTATCAAAATTGTTCCATGCCAGTTGTTGAATGGTGCGTAGTTTACTTTCAACAACCCCTAAGAGAGGCCGCATCGATGGCTCCGAGTGCCAGCATTGTTGCATAATGTTCCAACATTCAGAACTGAATGCTTTTAGCTTCTCAGGACGTAAACCTGAAATTAAAAATGTTGAAGAAATGCATAAGTAATTAAAAGCCATATCTCTTGGATATGATATACAGTAGTTTGGTAATACAAAAGAGTAGCAGCAGTTGTAGTAACAGTAGACAACATAAGGGAGAGAAGAGACAGGGAAAATATATGAAGTTAGAAAGAGTTAGATAGAATGAAGAATTACCTCGTTTAACAGCATGCCAGAGATGGTCTTTGCTTGCACAGTCATCAAATGCCACTGGTAGTTGAACCTTACCAGAACAGATATACCAAAACAGGATGCCAAAAGCATAAATATCAACGCTATTGTCGTATCGACCAGTAAATAGCTCTGGTGCCATATGTATGGGTGTGCCAACAATACTGCCGCTCATCATTGCCTCTGGTTTGCAAAATCCAAGATCAGTTAATTTACCACGATTCTGTTTGTCAAGCTAATTAAAAAGAAATAAAAGAGAAAATGTCATCGAATTAATTAAGGTAAGTTTAGAGTGGAAAAAATGGTGAAAAGAAATAAAAAAATTTTTGTCAAAAAGATAGGTTTCTCTAAATTCAATCATTTAAAGTAGTGGTTCTCAACCATTTTTTATTTTTTTTCCAGTAGACCCTCTTTGGTTCGTATTTCACTTGGCCGAACCCTCACAACCGTTCAGCATTGTATCCATTCAACTTCTTGGCTTTGGTTTCTCATCCTTCGGCAAAAATGCATTCGGCATCCTGTCCATGCACGATTTAAATATCCTCAAACTCATGTCAAAAATACAGAACAAAATATTTTCTCAAATTCTGAAAATGTAACACCAGTGATGCACATGGCAGTTGTGTGAAGTTTGCAATGAACCTTCAGCAGTAGATCTGGTAGTTAGTGTGTTAAAGTAACTTCAATTTTTTGGAGGTTAAAATTTTTCTAGAACCTCACCCACCAAATAAAAAGAAACATTTTATATGTATCTATTGTCTGAAAATCTTTCATCACACACCCTGTGACCTCTTCAGCAATTCTCCATCCCATGTGTCTCCTCCACTTCTCTTTAGTCCATTCTATCTTTCTATGGACTAAACTGAATAAGAGGAGACATGTAGAGAGTTGCTGCATGTATTGTAACTCTCATAAAAAGATATTTCTTATTGTCCAATTGCTGACAGCAAAAGGAAGAACTTACCAGAACATTTTTCATCTTTATATCTCTGTGCACCAAACCTTGACTGTGAAGGTAACGGATTCCTTCAACTACATCAATGGCAACTTGCAATCTACAAAAATAAAAAAAATAAAAATAATAATAATAATGATGATGATAATAATAATGAGTCATTATGATGGTTAAGATAATGACGGTTTAACTACATCTGTATGAATTAGTTATGTAAGTATAAACAAATAAGAAATAAATACAAGCATCTCTGATGAAGAGGAACTACCCAAAATATTAGTTTTTACTTCTGTTGGCATACGAATGTGTTTTTCTTTTCTTTTTTTTTTGAAAGAAAGGCTGATAGCAAGACTAATGAGTCCTCTTAAGCTCTGTGTTGTTGCTGTTCAAAATCAAGTACTAAACACTTGGAGTGTATTAGGAGTATTTTGTGCCACCAGCACTGGTGGCATTGCCTTGTGGCACGCAAGGCAAGGAGGAGTATCTTATGCTGGAAAGGAACAGATGTTTTGTGAGAGGATCATAAAATCAATGCCTAAAAAAAGAAACATGAAATAATATTAAGAAACTTACCGACTTAACCAGTCTAGGTGCTGCTTAATGGCTGTGTGTAAATCTCGCTGTAACCGATCCATTATTAGCAAGACAGCTGGAGATAATCCGCCACAGTACATATAGTCTATCACAGAACCACGGATGGATACGATACGATCATGTTCCGGAATATTTCTGTCAAAATTAGTCACAGAAAGAAGTATAAATTATTGCGTCTCATTATAATGGCTTGATTCCCTCCACCACACACACACACACACCTCATTCCTGGATTCATCTGACATTACAGAAGGATAATTCTGTAATCACTACTTGTTTCAGTAATTGAACTATGGCCATGCTGGGGCACTGCCTTGAAGAATTCAGTTGAACAAATTGACCTCAGTAATTAATTTCAAAGTCTGGTAATTATTCCATTGGCCGAACTACTAATTCACGGTGACATAAACAAACCAACACCAGCTGTCAAATGATGGTGGTGGTAATGGGGCACAAACACACCCACACACAGATTGAAAAGTAACACAAAGGTAAATATAAAAATGTTTCTTACTTGGCATAAAATAGTTCCATGGCCAAGTCATTCCAATGTTTTTCATCAGGAGGGATTACAGATTTGATGGCACATGGAGAATAATTTCCCCAAGAATTACAGGAATATACAACACCGTACTGGCCTCGCCCTACTTCACGACCCATTTGAGGAATCCCTGGTTAAATTACAAAAGGGAAATTGTGAATAGAAATGGAAATGTCTTTTATAATTTCTTTTTTTATCAAGAATTTCATCATCAAATCTAAAAAAAGGTAAGACAAAACAAAGATTAAAAAAACCAAAAAGAGAAGCTAACATTTTGGGTCGTTGCTCTTCATCTGAGTAACAAATTCTATTTTAAATCATTATCAATGCAGACCATCAACCATTTTTTTTTGTAGTTTTAGATTATTACCATTATGATTTCTTTTTAATATCCATCAATCTGCTGCAGTAGTACTCAATCAGGTGCTGTAAATGATACCATTTGCCTCCTCCCTACTCTTCACATTGAATCCCTTCTACTGTTCCTTGGCATCTGCTCCCCACAACCCACTCCTAGCTCCTTTTTATTTTTCATTTCCTCGACCCATGGCTATAGTAGAAAACACTCAGTTGCCAGCGAGTGGGATTGAACCCAAGACCATGTAGTAGGGAGGCAAACTTCTCAACCCCATAGCCATGCAATAAAGTAATAAATTTTTCTTACCATAGAAAGCATTATCTTTTAACGATGAACTTTCCAGTGCCAACTTGGCAACTTTTGGAGCATGTATTTTTCTAACTCGAATCCGAGAGACTTCAATCTTATCCATTCGGTTGACATGTTTGTGCTCAAGCTGTCTCAAAGCTGTCAGGAATGTCGTGTGGGATTTTTTCAACCGTTCCTTTATTTGTGATGAAATACTCTTTGCTAACCTGTGAGAAAAATTAAATCTATCTTATGGTCAATTCATATTTTCACACAACAACTATATACCTCTTAATTATTGACTGAGAAGTCAAGAGACAAGTTATTGATCTCTGGTTCATTGATTTCTTTCTTGTCTAGGGGGCAATAATTGTATATAAAATAACTTTTTTGATACCAACAGACTTGCTTGTACACAGACATGTTAACACACACACACAAGAGCTTCACTACGTGGACAAGGAACTCACTTTGTAGCCACGTGCTTTCAAGTATTATTTCATAGCATGGCACTGAGGGTAAGTCTCTTCTTCTGGGGCCTAAGACTGACCAATGCCTTGTGAATGGAAATAATATGGAACCGATGCTGGTGTATTTACATCCCTGTAACTTAGCGGTTTGGCAAAAGAGACTGATAGGATAAGTACTAGGCTTACAAAGAATAAGTCCTGGGGTCGATTTGCTCGACTAAATGCGGTGCTCCAGGATGGCCGCAGCCAAATGACTGAAACAAGTAAAAGAGTAAAGAGTAAGAGTATATCCAAACACACGCACACTTATATATATATATATATATATATATATATATATATATGCATATATATATATATATATACAATGAGAGAGAAGGAGAAGTATATTACAGTTAGTTAAGTTATAACAGACACAAAGATTCCTACCTAGATCTTCACATGAAAATGCTCACAGACATAATTCAACCAAATATGAAAAGGGAAGAAAGAGAGAGAGTGACAAAGAACAGAGGGAGAGACAGACAAAGAAGAGCAGAGCAGAGAGAGAGAGAGACATGCTTTTGAGAGAGAGAAATGCTGAACACATTTTTGATCGTTCAATTAAACATAGCTTGTGTCAGTCTTGCCTGGTTTGTTAAATGTCAGTGAGAAGCCTACGCAGGAGAACAACAGTTTTATAAAATGCCAAGTAATGGCAATATATAATGAGACATTCGCATTCATAGAACACATGCATATACATACATATATTATATATATATATATATACAATGGAGTCTGGTGCAGCCCCTAAACTTACCAGCCTCTTGTCAAACTGTCAATAAATAATGCTGTTTCTCAGCCCCTTTACATTTCTGGTCAAGCAGACTTATGTTCGTTCTTAACAATTCTTTTGTTTTGAATTTCGAAGAAGCCATTGTCAAATGAGTTCTTCCCAATTTTAGGACCATTTCAATGTGATTTGAGGAAGATTTAATTCCAACTTCTACTGACTCAATCAACCATGTAAAGCCTTTCTAGGTCAGCCATGATCCAACACACTTATTATCAAAGACTCTCCCACCATGACTTTCCCCAGAAGCTTCTACATTGCTAATCAGTTCTTTCTGCTTTTGAGACTGATTTTGGTGTGGTTTGAAGGAGATTAGTCTGTTATTTCTAAAACTGTTTTGTTTGTTAGGCATAAAATTGAATACAGAGCAAAGAGGAAGAGAAAGAGGAGGATGAAAAGGAAAAGGAGGAAGTGGGGGTGGAGAAGAGGTAAAGAAGGAAAAAGTGGAGGAAACACGAAGAAGTGGAGGGAATGGGGAGAGAAGAGGAAAAGGTGGAAGATAAAGAAAAGGAAGAGGAAGGGGAAGAGAAGGAAAAGGATGTGTAGAACAGATTGAACCGATTCCAGTAGTCGCTTGGTCTGCTAGAAATGATAGTCACATCTACAAATCACAGCTTACCATCTTAAAAAAAAAAAGAAAAGGAGAAGTTAGACAAAGTGGTCGTCAGTAAACCAAGTCTGGTAAAAGACAGGCTGGTCACAGCTAGAAATATCTTGGTAAAGGCACCTAAGTGGAGTTAATTCTACCATTTTCAATACAATTAAAGAAGAAAAGCTACTATCTATTGCCCTTGTTTTGCAGAGCTACTGAGACTAAATAGGGAAGAGAGAACGATCTTGACATTCTGAGACCGAATCAAGTCCTTAACCTAACAACAGCTACAATGGTAAGCCCTTCTGATGGGCTTCCATACAATTTCTGTTTCCTGATTTTCACTCACAAGGCTTGAGGTTGCTATAAATCTATGGAGATATTAGTTCCTTCTATGTCTTTCAAACCAAATAAAATGTAGAAAATGAAATGATTAAAGAAGAACAAACCGGCTTTGGCATAAATTGTTTAAGATCTCCACAGCAGCTCGGTTTTTCCAGGCAAGATCAATACGGGGCGGTGTCTTCCAGGGTACCAATAAAATCAACTGAAATATAAATATATTCAAAGATAAGGTTAGGACTCAGAATAAATAAGGGTTTCAAAATTTGGCACAAAGCCAGCAATTTCAGGAGACGGAATTAGTTTGATTACATCAACCCCTGTATTTAACCGGTACTTATTTCATCGACCCCAAACAGAATAAAAGGGGCAAAGTCAACCTCAGTGGATTTTGAATGCAAAACATGATTTGTTATCAGAGGCACAGGTGTGGCTGTGTGGTAATCGCATGGTTCCAGATTCCGTCCCACTGCGCGGCACCTTGGGCAAGTGTCTTCTACTATAGCCTTGGGCTGACCAAAGCTTTGTGAGTGGATTTGGTAGATGGAAACTGAAAGAAGCCCGTCATACATCTACATATATATATATATGTATGTATGTATGTATGTATTCTGTGTGTGTGTGTTTGTCCCCACCATCATTACTTGATAATTGATGTTAGTGTGTTTATGTCCCTGTAACTTAACAGTTCGGTGAAAAGAGACCAACTGAATAAGTACTAGGCTTACAAAGAATAAGTCCTGGGGTCGATTTGCTCGACTAAAGCCGGTGCTCCAGCATGGCCACAGTCAAATGACTGAAACGAATAAAAGTGTATCTGTAATTGTGACATGCACAGATGAGACAAGCCGATATGACTTACTGGGCCAGGCAAGTTGCATGTCATGATGATGATGATGATGGTAATGGTGATGATGATGGTAATGGTGATGATGATGGTGGTAGTGATGATGGTGGTGGTGATAATGATGGTGATGATTTATGATGACAGTGAAAATAAATAAATTTTACCTGCTTCATCTTCTCTAAAAATAACCGCATGAATGACGAACTGGATTCAAAGGTAATTTGGACATGGTAGGCAGCATTCATTATCTATGGAGAGAAGAACAAGATAAAAAATTTTAAAATGCATGGGTTTTCACTTGAGACAATTAACGAATGGTAGGTGCTCCAGCATGGCAACAGTACAATAGCTGAAACCAAAGAAGGAGAATGAAAACAAAGATAATGCTTTTAGAAAAATAAAATGAGAAATAAACAAAGCTTGTAACAATGTAGAAAGCTTTAAAAAAAATCGTTATATTTCAAGCACAACGGCCCTTCTTCAGCACAATACAGTCAAAGAAATGTGCGTTTACATAGATCCTGCCATTTTGGATCGCCTGGTGTTTGAGTTAGCAGCAGCAGCAACTCCCCAACATTATGCAATGAATTATAGCCAAAAGCGGTTCTTTTAGAGTACAAGAGGAACATTCTAAAAGATTAAATCATGTCGTAACTTGATGTTGATTGGTTGCTTAATAGACTGATCATGTGAAACCAGTGTGTTTCGGTTGTGGTGTCTAACTGGTTAACTAGTGGTTTGGTTTCAAATCACTGCTACAAAAATATGGAATAATTACCTGTTTTAAAGCATCTGTAGTTCGGGCACCATCAGCAAATTCAGAATCTGTTTCCAGGTTTTCCAATGTCCTCGTCAATGTTCCTGCACGATAGTAGTACTATCATTATCATCACCATATACACTTGTGTGTGCGTGTGTTTATGTGTGTGTGAATATATATGTGTGTGAGTCATCTAAAGAGACCATAAGTCAGGGACAAGATGCACTTGTATATGTCAGTAGAATGGGTATATCATCTGAATTTTATAGTATTAAATATCCATCGCAGCTGATCTTACAAATCACCATATTTCCTTCCATATGGGCTATTTCTGATGAGCATAAGGTTATATAATACAGTTCTATATTTAAGAGATGAGGAATTATGTACATTATTTACATTTGACGGATATTTGTCCTCATCTTGTTTGTTGTTAACACATCTCGGCTAATATACCCTCCATCCTTCATCAGGTGTCTTGGGGATATTTTGAACCTGGATTCTCATTCCTAAGGTATTTTTCGATGTTATTATTATTATTATTATTACTCGGAATCTTGGGGTTAAGAGCACAGGCTACTAACCCCAAGATTCTGAGTTTGATTCCAGGCAGTGACCTGAATAATAATAACAATAATAATAATAATAATGATAATAATAATAATAATAATAATAATAATAATGATATCGAAAAATACTTTAGGAATGAGAACCCAGGTTCTAAATTCCGCAAGACACCTGATGAAGGCTGGAGGGTGTATCACGAAACTGATTGGTAAGATCAGCCATGACAGATATTTAATACTATAAAATTTAGGTAATACATACATACAGACACACACACACACACACACACATCAGGTAGAAAATATTTTAGTGGCAAAACACATGTGGTTGGATATATACAGAAAGAGAAAAGATGAAAAAACACAGAAGATTTGTTTTACAGGATTAATGAATGTATTTAAAGTCATAATAATAAAGATATATCATTTTGTACAAAATAAGGTTTTGTTCTTTCAACAAAGTAAGAACCGGTTTTGCATTGTTCATCATGCTAAGGGCTGAAAAATAGACATATTGCTAGGGGGAAAACATATTACTAGGGCTCCTAGTAATGAGTAATGCAAAACCGGTTCTTAACTTTAATTATGGTGAAGGAACAAAACCTTATTTTCTACAAAAT
>NC_068995.1:53312362-53314384 GCF_001194135.2 Octopus bimaculoides | reverse complement strand
TATATATATATATATATATATATATATATATATTCATCTTAGATGTGCATGGGTGCATTCAACAATCTTGAAGCTACAAAATAATGCGTAATTCAAAACAATGGAAATAGATAAGCATTACATTTGTTATAGTAACCTGAATGCTAACAGGATAATTTACCTGTACAAAAACTATAACTTACCTGTATAAAGTTCTTTCAAGACATTCACAGAGTTTATTAGTTTATCGGCGATTGCTATATTCAATTCATTAAGCACAAAGTTTTGGATTTCACTCGTGCATTGTTTTATATCAGCAGAGTTTTTCAGTTCTCCGTCTTCAGAAATCTCGATTCCTTTGAATGACAATGGATCGATGGAAATGTTAGGAGGGTGAAGCATACAGTATTGTGAGGCATATTGTTTTTGAAATTAACATTTATAAACAAAATAATACTGTCTTATGATTTTGTATCAACCATATTCTTTACTGATATGTATATTGTGTGTGTGTGTGTGCATGTGTATGTGTGTTCGTGCACGTGTATGCATATATGTATGTGTGTGTATACATTAGTATTGAACAGGGAGAATGAGTGCTCAACATTGCATTGGTAGATAAATATTCTTTATTTGTGGAGTAATAAGGCAACCAATGGTTTCATGTAGAAAAGATCTCCACAATTATTTTTGGATAAGAATACACAAGGTTACACAGGACTATACAAGATTTCAATGTGTATGTGTGCGTGTACACGCACACACATGTATTATATCTGGTTAATACTTTTGTACTAAGGTTTCATTTTAGTATCTAACACTTTGGATACACTGAACTTCAGCAGACTGCTACAGTAGTTGAGGAAACAAAGGAAAGCCTCAACATAATGAAAGGAATATTTATTTCTTTTCTTGATTTTCTGATGAATCATGAATTTGGAATAAAAAGAAAAATATTAATAATAATTCCTATGGTAAAATTTTAACCAACTAAAATTTCATATTATCATTCATATAACAACAACAACACTTTTTTATTCTTTTGTTTCAGTCAACTGACTGTGGCCATGCTAGAGCACCACCCTTTAGTCAAAGAAATCAACCCCAGGATTTTAAGAATTTATCAAAACATGATGAATTTAAATGGAACTTATGAAAACAAGACATTTGTACTCAGAGTCAGAGCCGGTTTCAGCCGGGTTGGTAGCGAAAGGGTTAAAGTTCATATTTACATAATATACTATATTGATTTGTATGCCTATATGTAGTAATAACAATTGTCGGCTATTATAGTTTAACTTACCAACAAACTGGTGTTGGACCATTTTCTCTTCAATATTCTCAATAAGACCGCTTATTGTTTCTTGAATAATGTCAGTGATTTCTTTGTGCTTGGAAGCAGAGATATCTATTAGTTCTTGATAGAGCTCTTTCTCTTTTTTCTCAGCATATTCTAGCTTTTTAGGTGTCATCTGCAGATCTCTGGTCATCTCAAAAGCAGATAAAATAAAGGTACCAAGGCACCGTTCGTGTACATTGTAAAGTACAGTTGATGCATTAATTAGATATCGTTTCAGCATATTTTCCACAAAACGTGACAGCATCTGACTAAAATCCTTTAAGTCCTCAACAAGGCAAGTTTCAACTTCAAAGTAATTTGTAGTTATATTCTTGGGACCATCCAAATTGTCGGTGAAACCAAGCCTGTCTAACTGATACATTAGCGTCTCAGATATTCGCTCTGGCACACAGTTTGGTTCTTTACAGATAGGTTCATTAGGAGCACCATCAGGGGCATCTGTATCAATCGTCTGTTGCCAAGTAGGAGACACACGAGCGAACAGAATTGGCTCCAAACAAGATAAATGCTGAAGTATGGTAAGTTCCTCAATTTCCTGTGAAAATAGCAAAAAAACACAAAAGATAAAAATTGATAGTTTATAATATTTTCTAGTTTATCATTTAAATTCTTGTTTACATAGACATCTTAGATGCACCCAAATTTCAGAAGCGCATGGGATGGTGTACACACAGTCTTTGGTC
>NC_068995.1:53311147-53312352 GCF_001194135.2 Octopus bimaculoides | reverse complement strand
TGTGTACAAAATGAAATGAATGCTAATTTTCAAATTAAAGAAAAAAAATCCTTTACTGAGTTTACAGTGCAGTTAAACTTAACAAAAGCAGTTGAAAACAGCTGAAATTTAGTCTAATTAGTAACATATGTAATTAGTAACCCTTTATTAAAAATTTAAAATACATAGTGGAAGTCACATTTGTCTAGATTTGAGACTTATAATATCTATAAGATTTTTTTTTTGCTTACCTTTTCAGAAAGTGTTTTACCCTTGAATGTGAATATAAATATGGGCAGAACATTTTCCATGTAATTCTTCAGTATTTCTTCCATTTCTTCCGTGGAGACATTGCTCGGTGCTACGATGATTTGCGCTCCAGAGTTCAGTATTTTGTCATCGAGTGTGATCTCAAGAGTACTGAGAGCATCACTGTCTGTGGTAACCTCTTCTCTGTTGATAACAATGTCCTCTTTGTGAACCTGCGTGTGGCTGTCCTTCTTACCTTGGAGACCTTCAATAACAGTGTAGCCATAGGAGAGAATGAAGGTGGCACAGGCCACTTCGCCATATTTGATGAGGAGTTCCCGTGTGATTAGTTCATCGTCGTAATTACAATCAAACGTTGGAAGGATGTCCTCTTCTACTATTTCATTGACAATGCAGCTTTTGGTGTAGATGCTTTGCCCCAGGATCACAAATGTCAAGGGCTTACAAGATACGGACATGATTTCTGCATTTTCTTCACTGAGCAGTAAAGTATCGGGACCTTCAAGAAAGGGAAGAAAATTAAAAAAGGGTTACTTTTACTTGTTTCACTCATTTGACTGCGGCCATACTGGAGCACCACCTTTAATCGAGCAAATTGACCCCAGGACATATTCTTTGTAAGCCTAGTACTTATTTTGTTGGTCTCTTTTGCCAAGCTGCTAAGTTACGAAGACATAAACACACCAACATCAGTTGTCAAGCGATGGTGGAGGTGGTGGGGGGACAAAGACAGATACACAAATACACACACACACACACACACACACTGTAGATGTACATATATACATGTTATGAAAGACATGTGAGAGGGACAGGCCGTGAGTCATTGTATATAAATGTTTCCATTGTCATTTTGTTTCCTAAGCAAACCAATGTTTCATCACCTAAAAACAAAAGATTGTTTTAAATCCCTAATTTTTTAATAAGAACTATCCACCCCCCACCCCCATCACCCC
>NC_068995.1:53306359-53311103 GCF_001194135.2 Octopus bimaculoides | reverse complement strand
CACCACCGAATCAAACAAAAACATTGTTCGTACAAGTGCTGCAGCTGAAGAATATCCGAATACGTAATAGTTATTCGTTATACACGAGTTTAACATTTTAGGCTGACGACATAAAAAAGCAAAACATTAACATTGAGTTTAATATCCGGAATAGAAAGACAAAAGATCTGTATTAGGAATGTACACACACACACACATACACACACACACATATATATATATATATATATATATATATATATATATATACAGGCATAAGATTGAAGTTTAAAGGAAGCGAGAATGAATGAATTAATTGTAATAAATAAATTGAAATAAAAGGAAACTATTAAACAACAAAAACATGAATTAATAACAATAAGAGAAAGAAAACAGGTATTTACACTGTTTGTTGTTATTTTCGTAAGTGAAGTTTTGTATTAATAATTTGGTTCAGAATTACATGCAAGAGATTCACATTGGGTGAGATTACAAAAGGATGAATGCATGTTCTGTTCATTTCTTTGTATAATATTGTTATAGTGGCTTATAGTGGTAGGAAGGAAAAGAAGAACCCCCCCCCCCAAAAAAAAAGACACATCTGTCCATTATATTTTATACTTCAAAAGAGCCAGGACATTATCCGAACGCAATCTAGGGCATTAACAACTACATTCATTTTCAAAATAACAACAAATACTTTTTAAACAGGAATATAATGAAAACAAAGAACTAAATAAAAAAACACACAGAGGAAGAGTAAAAGCATTTAGAAAATTTCTGATCAGATTTTTTTTTCAAACAAATTCTTCATTTTATTCTCTACTGTATTATGTTTATCATTATCATTAATATTCTAGCTTTTATTTGTTTCAAGCACTGAACTGCGGCCATACTGGGGCACGCAACCTGAAGGGGTTTTAGCCAAACAAACTGATCCGCCAGAACTGAATTTTTAAATCTGGTACTTATTCTCATGTCTCTTTTGTCAAACCGCTAAGTTCCAGGGACATAAACAAACTAACACTGGTTGCCAAGCATGTGGGAGGAGGAGGAGGACAAACACACACATGATGGGCTTCTACACAGTTTCTGTCTACGAAATTCACTCACATCATTTCCCAACCACATGGTCCCGGGTTCAGTTCCACTGCATGGCACCTAGGGCAAGCATCTTCTACTATAGCATTACTATAGCTGACAGAAAGAAAGAAAATAAATAAGAATGTATGTGTGTGTGTGGGTGATTTTGCCCTCACGGCATACAAGTAGAAGTAAATTGTCAGCACCATTGTACTAGCTGTATCAGTCATTTTCAATCTACTGCAAAAATATGTCAGGCCATGTGCAGGCCTGTGAAACAGGTGATGGTCAGCGACTAGAACATGTGGCTGAAGAAAATCTGCTTCAATGATCCACCCAGGCATGGAAAAGTGAAAATTAATATGATGGTGGTGGTGATGACGATGACGACCATGATGATGATAATGGTGATGACTATATAAAAAAAAAAATTGATTACTTTTGCAAAATAAATTATCTCCGAGATAAAGCAATGTTTGAAAGATTAACCTCACAGCAAACTGGGTATTGAGGTCATTTAGTGCAAGTACTGGCTTTTAACCTTGGACATAGAACTACCATGCTATGATAGTAAGGTGGGGAATTCAAGTACACACACACACACACATTTACATACGAGCACATATATGAACATGCACACACTTAAATATACAAAGAAGAGGCTGCCTCTATGTGGCTTTTTAAGCTGCTAGACAGAGAAGCTAAATCCCTTTCCAATTACACCTCACCTCAATGTCTTGGCAAGAAAAAAGAAAAAAGCCTATCAGATTATTTATCTTTACACATACCATGTCTAAAAACAAAAATAAGGAGTGGCGACCTGTTGATCATTGGCTCGGTCAAAAGGGTCAACTCCACTCGGAGCTAAGATAGTAACAAGGTCAAAAAGTTTGTTTGTTTGTTTGTTTTTTTTATTCGATTTTAAGTATATGGTGGTGCTCCAGCATGACCACAGCCACTTGGCTGAAACGCATAAATAAATAAATAAGTTAATTAACTAATTAATTCATCTCTTCTCTCCACCACCACCACCCCAAAAGATGTAATTGAATTAATGAAAAGGGTCAGATAAGTTATTTCCATTCATTTATTCTGTTTTTTGTTGGTGGCAGAGAAGATTAAATCCTGTGGAAAATCTAAAATTAGTAATGATAGAATACCTCACCATCATCATCACCATCATCATCTCTCACAACTGTCCTCCTCACTTAAGCCCCCACCCCTTCCGGTAACCCCTTACTTGAACACAAACATGCTTAGGAATAAACCTGTAACAGCTGGAGCCAGAAAATTATAGTTCACCACTTCTTAAATGGACGAAATCCTCCTTCTCCTCACAGCAGACAGTTTAATGGAACCCCTGAACAATACAAATTCAAACGGATGAGATGATGTAGGGATGCACAAAGGTCAGATGTCTAAGATAAAGGCATCATTATCTGAACCCCTATGACATCGAATGAGATTAGTTTATATAATTTTTTACTACTACTACTACTACTACTACTAATAATAATAATAACGAAAACAATAATGATGATGATGATGATATTCAAATAGCATTCACATGACAAAAACTGAACAGAACCCAATACAATTTTCCTGTCTTTTTTTTTAAATTTGGTTTTTGTTATCCAGTTATATTTTTTAATTTTTTATTTCTCTGGTGCTCCGAGAAATCCACAATTAAATCAGAATCTGATGCTAAAAATAGAATTGGTGCAATTTTATTAATCATCTTCCTTTACAAATGGCCAGTGTGATTCAAACTTTTGAATCATGAAAGAGGGAAAAAAAAATTTGAAGATATGAAAGCCAGAGGGCAAGCAATCCTGACCCTTCTACTTACAAAGAGAACATTATAACAATTACTATTTAAATCAATCACAAACCAGTATCTACCTGTAATAACTAGACTAATGTGTATACTATTCGTTGTTGGTGGTGTGATATTACAGCAATGTCACAATATGACATAATCTGAACTGAGACATGAACTTACAAACATGATCAATAGCACAAAGATAAAAATACAGCAGATAAATAAATACTATTGTTCTAGTGAGAGGCTGAGATTTTGTGATAACTGTTGATTGCGTCACTGCTTCATTTTCACCTTGACTTAAGAGCTTGGAAATGGGTGAATAGAACTGTAACTACACACACACACACACACACACACATAAATATGTATGTGTATGTGTGTGTAGGTATACATGTGTGTTGTATGTATATGTGTATATATTTATATATGCACACACAAACACACACATATATATTTCTCTATATTGTGAGTTTTGTATTTTCTCAGAAATATATTAGTTTAAACCAGATATATTAGTTGTGATAAGGTCTTTTTTCTTAGAATTTTTAAAACTCAAATAATAGCTTTTTATTGATTATATACATAGATAAAAGACAAGTAACAATTCCCTTATCATTCATCTTAGTCACTCAACCAAGATAATACTGAAGTATATACAAAGGAGTGCTGAAAAGGTCCTGGTTTTAAGGGTATCGTGAAAAGCCTGGATGGAGGTCCAACCTTTCAAGTTCTTCTACCGAGCCATCTCTTCTGCATCAATTCACAGCCGACCAGCAAACGAGCAAAGCACATGCATTATGTGTGTTCAATGTTGTGTGTGTGTGTGTGTGTGTGTGTGAATGCGTACCTGTATTTGTCTACACCACCACTTCACAACCGGTGTTGGTGTGTTTACATCCTTGCACCTTAGTGGTTCAGCAAAAGAACTCCATAGAATAAGTACCAGGCTTTATAAAAATTAAGTCCTGGTGTTGATTCATTCAACTAAAAATTCTTCACAATGGTGCTCCAGCATGGCCACAGTCAAATGATTGAAACAAATAAAACATAAGCAATACATAATTTCACACAAAAACACACACACACATATGTGTATACATGTGTGTGTGTATGAAATTGTTTGTTTGTATCTATGGGTGTGTGCATGCACTTATATGCAATGTCATAAAAGAGGTCTTCGATTTATTTTTAGGAAGTTTATCAAGTTCCCCAATATCTCTGTTCTACATCCTTATCACAGTTGTTCCTATCAGTATTGGGACTCACCCAGCTACAAGGCCACAATCAGAAGAATCATTCTCACTTCACGCTTTGTTACATATCTTAATTGACAATGGAGAGCAGAAGCGTAAACACAATGTCAGGAAGATATGAACTTAAAACTTTTATAAATGGATCTCAATCAGAATTTCAGACCATCAGTAGGCACAGTTGTGCTCTTCAGCCATGTGGTTTTGGGTTCAATTCCACACCACTGCCTCTTGAGCAAGAGTTTTCTATAACAGTGCTGGACTGGCCCAAGACTTGTGAATAAATATGGATACTCATTATATATATATATAGAAGTATCAGTTGTGGTGTGCAAGAGAGACGATTGCGCTGGTATGGGCATGTGGTGAGAATGGATGAGGATAGCTGCGTGAAAAAGTGCCACACCCTAACAGTTGAGGGAACCCGTGGAAGAGGTAGGCCCAGGAAGACCTGGGCTGAGGTGGTGAGGCAAGACCTTCATACATTGGGCCTCACCGAGGCGATGACTACTGACCGAGACCTTTGGAAATGTGCTGTGCGTGAGAAGACCCGGCAAGCCAAGTAAGATCGTTGCCAGTGCCCCTGGACTGGCTCTTGTGCGGGTGG
>NC_068995.1:53304398-53306292 GCF_001194135.2 Octopus bimaculoides | reverse complement strand
TGACACGTAAAAGCACCTACTACACTCTCTGAGTGGTTGGCGTTAGGAAGGGCATCCAGCTGTAGAAACTCTGCCAAATTTAGATTGGAGCCTGGTGTTGCCATCCGGTTTCACCAGTCCACAGTCAAATCGTCCAACCCATGCTAGCATGGAAAGCGGACGTTAAACGATGATGATGATGATGATATATATATATGCTGGTATAAGTTAGAGGTTTTTAAACCCTCTAAGGGATAGATGTATCCAAAGGCACTCCTGGTAATTACCTCAGTAAGTATGGTCCTTGGTATAAGGTATATGCTCAACTGGTTAAGGTCAAACAACTGACAAGCAAATCTTTGGTATTGAGGAGAATAACTGTTGTAATCCATCTTGAATACCAAGACAAAACAATGTCCATGATAACACTTCCAATCAGTTAAGATCAGAAGCCATCAGAGTCACTGCCTGGTACTGCATTATTATTATTATTATTATTATTATTATTATTATTATTATTATTATTATTCCTAAAATTCCACCAAGGTCAACTTTGCCTTTCATCCTTTTGGGGGTCGATAAATTAAGCCCCAGTGAAACACTGGGGTCAATGTAATTGACTAATCCCCATAAATTTCAGGCCCTGTGCCTTTAGTAGAAAGGGTTATTATTATTATTATTGATTTTGTTCCTTAATCAGGTAAACAACCATAGAGAAACGGTACACTAGACAATGCAAGGACGGAGGAGGAAAATATAGGAAAGTAAACCATATAATTAAATGCAAATTGGGACGTAATTACAGATGAGAGACAACTGGCAGGAGTAGTGGAGGAAGTGGGGGGTGGAAAGGATTTATGAGTATTATAAGAGGATTTATGTGGGGGGGGAGGTGTCATTTTTAAGGGAGAGGGAGGAGTGAGATAGGATAGAGGGGGAAAGGGGGAAGTTAAACTATGATGTACGTATACATACAGAATCATATATGTGTGAGTGTGTGTGTGTGTGTAGATACAGAATAGCACACATACATGGTTGCACAGAATCACATATACACATACACACACAAGTTTGTGAATCTACTGAGAAAGAAGAAAGACATGTATAGAAGGTGGAAGTTGCTGACACAGACAGAAAGTGACACACACACACACACACACACATTTCTTTATAACACATAAGAAAGGAAACAGTACTCAATACATAAAGTAGAGCCAAATATAATAATGGTTTGAAAGCTTGACACAAGGCCAGCAATTTGGATGGGGGGAGTTGGTTAATCAGTTACATTGACCCCAGTGCTCAACTAGTATTTATCTTATCGACCCCCAAAAGGATCAAAGGTAAAGTTGACCTCATCAGGATTTGAACACAGAAGGTAAAGATGAACGAAACGCCACTAAGCATTTTGTCTGGTGTGCTAACGATTCTGCCAGCTCACCACCTTTAAAACCAAATATAGCAACAATGAAAGAACGACTGGGTTTTTAATAGCTGTTTATTCTGAGTTTTTGCCTTGCTTCTTTTCATAAGAACATTTCTGTCTCAATAAACTCTTAGACCAAGGTAGCAAGCTGGCAGAATGCTTAGCAGTATTTTGTCTGTCTTTTTCATCCCTAATATTATTATCATAATTATTATATACATATATATATACATATATATAAAATGATATGTAAAAGTAAGATGTAAGGATCAAAGTGTAGGAAATTAGTAAGCTTCAAGCAGTCCATAGAAAGTATAAGAAATAACTTTCAGGAACAATAGTGATTTATTGGCAGAGAGGATTGTAAATTTTTCCCTTATTGAAGTTTGATAAGCTGAAATAAGTTATTTTTTATAGTTCATGGTTAGCAACTGGGGACGATACACACACACACACACACACACACACACACACACACACACACACACA
>NC_068995.1:53304045-53304385 GCF_001194135.2 Octopus bimaculoides | reverse complement strand
TGTACATATATATATATATATATATATATATATATATATACACACATATAGATAGACAGGTATATAACAGTGGTATGACAGATAAGATAGATTGACATGTATAGCGAAAAAGCAGAAACATAGACAATTATAGAAAATTAATTTACTGATCTCGGTATATTCTTGGTATTTTATTTCCCTGGTTACTCTGAATAAAGTGCCGACCGAAGCCAGATGAGAACTCGAGGATTAACCAGGATAATCTAAATACTGAAAGTCATTTAATCTATTGTTTCAACATTTTAGACAACTCACTAACATACCAATAATAAATAAATATATTGTGGGTGGGGGTGGGGGG
>NC_068995.1:53296534-53302865 GCF_001194135.2 Octopus bimaculoides | reverse complement strand
CTTCTTTCAGTTTCTGTCTACCAAATCCACTCACATAGCATGTTTCTTCTCAGGCCAACCAAAGGCTTGTGAGTGGATTTGGTAGAAACTGAAAGAAGCCCATCATATATGTATGTATGTATATGTGTCTGTTCCCCCCACCACTGCTTGACAACCAGTGTTGGTGTGTTTATATCCCTGTTTGGCAAAAAATGACCGATAGAATAAGTACTGAGCTTACAAAGAATAAGTTCTGAGGTCAATTTGTTCGACTAAAAGTGCTCCAGCATGGCCGCAGTCAAATGACTGAAACAAGTAAAAGAGTAAAAGAGTGATATATAAACTTCTTTCAAGCCGACATTTAGCATCTTATTTAGGGTGGACTACATCATAGAGGAAGCTGGAAATCAGTGATGTCCCTGGTTGGCTGTTTTGCTATCAATGAGTCCATTTTGTCATCTGGACAGTTAACAAACAGGTCAGTAATGACATAACAAAAGGAGTATCCATGTGGTCACCTGTTTAGAAATAGCAGCTAAATCTGTCAGATTCCATCCTGTCTCTGTCTGCAAAACGACAGGTTGTTTACAACGAGAACGACCCAGCTGCCAGGAGGGTCTTTATTTCATTTTATAACTTTTTTTTTTCATTAATGTGCTAACCCACTTACTAACGATGCACACTCTTAATTAATTTGCTACACTCATGTGCACCTCCCGAGGCTACGTACTGAGAGAGAGAGAGAGAGAGAGAGAGAAGAGGAGAGAAGAGAGAGAGAGAAGAGGAGAGAAGAGAGAGAGAGAAGAGGAGAGAAGAGAGATAGAGAGATAGGAAGAGGAGAGGAAGGAGAGAGATAATCTGTGTGAGTTTGTTTAAATAGGATTATCAACGAGAAGATATTGTTACTACCCTCGACCACCCTCACCGACACAGAAGAATTTAATGTGTCAAGAAAGGAAGTCCCTACATAGTAGCAGGTGCTGTTAGAAATAGCAGTTAAGTACCCTCAATTCACATCCCAAAATCTCAGAAAAAAGCAAGAAGAATGTGCTCCCAAGGTCCCTGAACATAAGAAAAAGATGGAATGATCATGAATGGAATGCCTTTGAACACAGGTCTGGGACTTGATGAAGGCAAACTTGGGGCTAAACAACAACAGTGGAACATAAAAAAACGCCCTCTACACTCTCGGAGTGGTTGGCATTAGGAAAGGCATCCAACTGTAGAAACCTTGCCAAATCAGACTGGGACCTGGTGCAGCCTCCAGGCTTGCCAGTCCCCAGTGAAACCATCCAACTCATACCAGCATGGAAAGCTGATGTTAAATGATGATGATGATATATATGTATGTGTGTGCATAAACACACACACACACACACGCACGAACATATAAACACAAAAGGAGCTTCCACACAGTTTCCATCTACCAAATTCACTCACAATGTATTGGTTGGTCTGGGTCAATAGTAGAAGACCCTTGCGCAAGGTGCCGTGCAGTGGGACTGAACCCAGAACCACAGTCAAGCCTGTGCCTATATATGAAATTTTCATTTACAACACATTTGTAGTGGTGGTGTTAGTAGTAGTAGTAGTAGTAGTAGTAGTAGTAGTAGTAGTAGTAGTAGTAGCAGTAGCAGCAAAGGCATTAGTGATGATAACAGTATTAGTGATAGCAGTGGGTGGTGGTGGTTGTGGTAGTAGTAGTAGTTATGGTGAGGGTAGCGGTGGTAGTACTTGTGGTAGTAGTAGTAGTAGTAGTAGTAGTAATAGTAGTCCAGCTGTATCAGGAAATATCTAAACAAGCTCATATTTTCAGGAAGTAAATAGATGTTACTGCCTGAATTAGAGATGACACAAGGCCACCTCGGAGAAAGAAAAGCAATGCGAACAGGAGTGATGTGTCAGTAAGGAGGTTAGGGTGGGGCCTTGACACTGTTCCTAAAAATAATCCTGTCCCTAAGAACAAAATTCCAGGACAAAGTCATCAGAGGGTTGTTATTATTATTATTGTTGTTGTTGTTTAGCCCAGGGCCAGTCCTGTCTAAGTAGATGTATGATCAAGAGCATTTCAGTTGAGACCAGATGCTGAGATGGCTGTGTGGTTAAGAAGCTTGCTTTACAATCACATGGTTTAGGGTTCAGTCCCACTGTGTTGCCCCTTGGGCAAGTGTCTGCTACAAGGGTCTCAAGCTTGCCTATGCCTTATGCATTAATATTGTTGATGGAAACTGTCTGGAAGCCCATCACATATATGTATGTATACACATGTATGTGTGAATGTATGTATGCATGTACATATGTACATATACACATATACGTATGTATGCATGTAAGTGTGCATATATTTATGTACGTACGCATGTATGCATGCATATATGTATGTATATGTCTGTGTTTCCCGTGGCACAACTGCTCAACAACCGGTTTTGGTTTGTTTACATCCTCAAAACCTAGCACTTTACAAAGAAATAAGGTGTGATCGGAGGGAGAGTTTGGTTGCTATTTCTAGCAGATTGAACGACCATGTAGAAGATCTCTCCCCGGCTCAAGTTGTTAAGAAGTCGAGGTGGGAGGCAGGCCTCACCTGGCAGCTAAATCGAATGCACATGATCAGCAGATCAAGCAGCTGGCAGAAGACGACGACTGCCTAAGCTGCCAACAAAGAACCACAACAACGAGTAGTAGTAGTAAAGTTATTAAAAGACCAGAGGTCAAATTTGTCTTTCATCTTTCCAGGGGTCAATAGAGTCAATTTCCAATCAAGTACTGGGATTCATGAAATAAGGGAACAGACAATTATTATTATTATTATTATTATTATTGTACTTGCTTCAGCAGTGCACATGCTAGAATTGGAACAATACAGAGGAGGTTGTTATTAGGATCGAGGTAACTCCTCCAGAAGATATAGAGTCAAAATTAAAAGTGGTTGAGGGAACCTATGGAAGAGGTAGACCCAGGAAGACCTAGGATGAGGTGGTGAAGCACCACCTTCGAACATTAGGCCTCACCGAGGCAATAACTAGTGACTGAGACCTTTAGAAATATGCTGTGCTTGAGAAGACCCGGCAAGACAAGTGAGACCATAATCCGTGGCCTCTGCCAGGGGTGTAGCCAGCCCATTTAAGAGTACCTTTACTTCATTGGACACTAAACTCTGCTTACGAAGACCTGTTGAGGCAATTGAAATCGAACCAAATTCGACAACTGGCACCCATGCCAACCTTTCCTTCATTGGACACTAAACTCTGCTTGTGAAGACCTGTTGGGGCAAGTGAAATCGAAATCGTAATTGAACCAAATTCGATGACTGGCACCTGTGCCAGTGGAGCGCTAACAGCACCGTCCGAGCGTGATCATTGCCAGAGCAGCTGTCTGGCTTCTGTGCCCACGCATGTCTGCATGCATGTGTGTATATGTACAAGAAAATACAAAACCCAAAATGCCCAGCCCAACTCAAGCAAACATGGAAAAAGTGAACTTAAAATAACTGATGACAAACAAGTGTCAAACGGTTTACGATGAGTAAAAATTAGCCGACTCATTTTTATTAGGACCTGACACAAATAAAAGAGAAACTCAAAAATAAACACACACTCATGCATTTATGCATACATACGTACGCATGTGTGTTTGTGTGTGGGGGGGGGGTGCCTTAATCACATTACAAAATCAACATCACACTAGATTGCTCCTTCTTGTAGATGGAAGGCAACACTTGACATAAACGGATACAACTTATTCAATCATGAAGTAGCTTCATTGTCAGAATATTTCCTAGCATTTTAAACGTATTACAGACATGTGACATGACAGGACAGAAGTAGTCATGGAACAGAATAACAACAAAAAAGAAAAAATACAGTATTTAAACACTGCAAATAAAATTGTTAATACAAGGTAGACCTGGGCAAGCCTATGTAAATAGACCAATGAGACTCTTTTCTACTCGAGACACAAGGCCCGAAATTTTTGGGGAAGGGGCCAGTCGATTAGATTGACTCCAGCGTGAAACTGGTACTTAATTTATCAACCTTAATTTATCGACCTTAATTTATCAACCCCAACAGTCACACCTCTTTGATACTACAATCCATATGACAATGGATTTTGTGCAATTCATTACGAGAGTGTAGTGGTGGAGAGGGTGGTGGTTATGCATGCAGTAATGATGGTGGTGGTGGTCTTGGTGGTAGTGGTGGTCATGACTAAAATTGCTTAACCCTTTAGCATTCAGATGACTCTGCCAAATGCAATGCCTGTTTATTCACGATGTTTTGAATCAAATCATATATTTACCTTGCAGCTTCACAATTTCAGTGACGTGGTTATTTATCTTTAGAAATACATTGTGAGGTAGGCCCGAGAGGCAGGATCTGGCCAGATTCAAGACAAAACAGGTAAACATTCAGGTTGGAAATGGTTTAAATGCTAAAAGAGTTGAAGATTTCCCTTCAACATCTCAATCCACAGGCACCATGCAAAGGTGTCAGGGGCAGGGTCAATACACACACATTATTGGGGTTGTCTAGGGACAGAGTGGCTAAACTTTGTCAGGTATGCACTTATTAGACACAAAGTGAAGGAGGAGAAAGGAGAGGAGAAGAATCCATTGTTGCATCCTGCAGATTATGCAACACTGCATAAGTACACTTGCAGCCAGGTTGCACATATATGTGCAAAAGCAGTACTATATGAAATGAGGTTAAATATGAGATGTTGTTGCAGCTGACATTATTGTTGTTATTTAGCGCCAGTTCAGTTCTGATTCAAAAGATCCTTGATCAAACGTATTCTAGCCATGACCATCTATTTCCGAGAGCGCTATACATCCTGGGGCAAACATGGAGAAGTGGATATTAAATGATGAAGATGTGAATGCATAAGTGTATGCGTGTGTGTGTTTGTGCATATCTGCAATAATTTGTACGAGAGTTGTAGTGGGAGGTTTTGTTGCTTGTTATTGCCTGGTCACTTTGAAACTGTGTGCAATAAGAGATCCCTTGATTGAAAAACAGTTAAGGCTCAGTTCCAGAACATCCATCTGTAAACCAACGCCTCAAATAACATATTCTTCCAACCCATGCAAACATGGTAAAACAGCAATAACAGACAAGTGTGTGTGTGTCCTTTATATTCATTTTGGGCGTTTCATTCATTGAACAGCAGCCATCCTGGGATACCACATTGGAGGTTTTAGTTGAACAAACTGTCCCAAGGAGTTATTTTTATAGTCTAGTACTCATTCTATCGGTCTTTCTGCCGAGCCGCTAAGTTACAAGGACATAAACAAACCAACAGCGGTTGTCAAGCAGTGAAGGGCACAAACACAAAGACATATAGACGTACTAAAGGCTTCTCACAGTTTCCTTCAAACAACTTCCAATAATCTCCAGAATGGAAGGTATGATACATCATAGCGTGATCTTAGATATATATGCCATCAAATAGAGGGGAGGATGTGATGGTCACTGTTGGATTGCTTTTTAACCATAAGTCTGCAGCTCAAACAGTAGAATTGGTAATGGCGATTTCTTAGAAAGAACAGTGTTTTGGATTTATAAGGAAACAAACTGGGCGAGGATAGTGAAAGAAGCGAACATTTTGACTTTCTTCAGTGCAAAATGAAAGAGATTTCTGATCGAGAATCGAGACCGTTGTCACAGTCTCGATTCACAGCTAAAGAAATTCTCTCTACCCTAACGATAACACACCGGAATAGTAACAGACAATAGCAGATATGAAAGGAAAGAAAAGCTAGTAAAACAAAACATAACAATAATAAAAACGGTGATTTGTGTGTGTGTGTGTGTGTGTAAATGTATACATCTATCTATATATCTATCTATCTATCTATCTATCTACATATAGCTATATATAGGCACACTAATGCACATCATTTTAATGACCTCAAGAAATATATATAAACATTGCACAATCACGATAAGTCTAAGAACCTCGAACCTGTTATGTAGAGAAATTGATAATTTGTGAAACAATAACAAGCCTTTCTATTATAGGCACAACACCTGAAATTTTGAGGAAGGAATTAGTAAATTATATCGATCCAGTGCTTGACTTGTACTTTATTTTATCCACCCCGAAAGGACGAAAGCAAAGTCGACCTCAGCGGAATTTGAACTCAAAACGTGAAAAGTCATAAGAGACAACAACAATAATAATGTGTTTTTTAAGGTGATGTGATGTTCATTGATAGCTTTAAGAAAGGGGGTATCAGCTATGTTATGTGTGTATGTAAACATATACATTTATCTGTCTCCATATATATATATATATATATACATATATATATATATACATATATATATATATATACATATATATATATATA
>NC_068995.1:53286731-53295607 GCF_001194135.2 Octopus bimaculoides | reverse complement strand
ATATATATATACATACATATATATATACATACATATATATATACATACATATATATATATATATATATATATATATATATATATACACGCACACAAATGCACATCATTTTAATGCCTTCGAGAAATATATATAAACATTACACAATCACAATACATCTCTCAATAAGTATAAGAACAACCATATAGATTAGTTGCTATTAATGTTCCCATAATTAATTAATTAATCAATTAATACTTACTGTCTTGTTGGTCGATATTAGCCGTTTTAATTTTGATGTCTTCGTATAAACTATTCGTTTCTTCCAGGATTTGTTTGAGTCTTTGAGAGTTCTCTGTGAAGTTGTGTATTTCCTCAACCAGGGCCATTGTTGTTTGGGGCAACGCATTATCCACTTTATCAGACATAAGAGCAACTTGTAGAAGAGAAAATTCCTCCGAAAATTAGAGAAAGAGAACAACCAAAACGAAATGAAATTAAATTAAGTATAATGTGTGTATGGAAGTGGGTTTTTATTTCACTATCCACTTCTGTGGACAGTGTGCTTCGTAGAGAAAAACATGAGAGAGAATGACAACTCTAAGGACAGTGCGTATCTTATATACACATGTGAATGAACGTGTTCTCTTCTGAATGTGTGTGTGTGTCTGTGTGTGTCACTATAGGAGAACTTTTCTTGTCGGCTATATAGTTCATGCATATTTTGTTTCGGTGACTTTTCTCCCCGCGGACACAAATCCTAACAGATTTTTCACTGTTATATTAATTAGTATCTAAAAGCCAGTAAATTTCTTTCTTCTGTTTTTTGGTGTAATCTAATTACTTTAAGAAGTACAGGTCTTCAATTCAATTAGTCAGCCATAATTTTTGTTTTGGGTCATCTTGAAAGTTACATTTCTTTTCTCTCTCTCTCTCTCTCTTCCACGTTATCAATCGATTTATCTAGCATGTGCTTGTTGCATATATATATTTTGCCAGATAACTATACATCAAGCTATCTATCTTGCACTATTACTCTCAGTATCGCCTGTCACACATGCACATAAGCCTTTATAATAAAACAACAGGCAGAATAGGCGTGCCGGTCTTTTTTGTTAGTTTTTCTCTTTATATATATACTTCTCATGGAAGTGGGTGTCAACAGAAGCTATATACATTCAGACACATATATATAGCGGACACGAGTATTTTTATATCCTCTCTTATAAATAAGTCCAGCCGGATTAAAAACTTTACTACACTGAAAACTGATTTTTTAAAAAAATTACTTTTTCTTTTCTTTTCTTTTACTCGTTATTTTTCTTTTTGTCTGTTATTTTTTTATATTTGGGTCTCTTTTTTTCTCCCGTTTTTCTGCTTGTTTTCTTCGTTAGAGGGTGAAATCGTTAAAGAAATGTTAATGTGTTAAATTTATTCATATCCAAATTTATTATATGCAAACGCTCACAAAATGCATATCCACATACATAGATACATACATACACATATCATCATCATCATCATCATTTAACGCCCATTTTCCATGCTGGCATGGGTTGGACGGTTTGACAGGAGCCGGCCAGGTAGAACACTGCCTCAGGCTACTGTGTCTATTTTGGCAGTCAATTAGATCGACCCAGTACACAACTGGTACTTAATTTATTGACCCCAAAAGGATGAAAGACAAAGTCATCCTCAGCAGAATTTGAACTCAGTAGCAGTAGGTGAAATACTCCTAAGCATTTCACCTGGTGTGCTAACAATTCTACCAACTCAATAATAATAATAATAATAATAAGAGCACTCAGAGAGCGCAAATTTCCACCAAGACGACACCAATGTCCTCCCAATGATTAGTCGGGGATGATTTTTAAAATGAGAATATCTGAAATAAACTCGACTGCACTCACAAATGAAAATGCTAAAAATGAACCCAACCACTCTCAAAAATTTTATTTAAATATAATCCAGAATCAGTTCATGCCAGTCATGAGGCCAAACATCCCTGAAAGTTTCATCTGAATCCATCCAGCAGTTCTTGAGATATATGTTGTCCACAGACAAACAAACAAACAAACACGACTGAAAACAATACCTCTGCCTTCATTAGGGTGGAGGTAATAATAATAATTATAATAAAGAAACAGTGACTGAAAAAACTGCATAGTAACACAAACATCGCATTATCAATAAATTATCTATTTTGGTAAAATTTGCTTTGTTTTTGTTTTGTTTTGGATGGGTGGGTGTTTTTTTTTTCCTTTCTTCTCTTTTATTGAAATCTATAAAAAAAAAGGAAACAAAACAAAGCCAGGGTGGAGATGTAATTCCAAAGTTTCTGACAAAACTTTTATTTCTTGTAAATTCCAGAGGGAATTTTAGACAATTAGATAATTGCCATGGTTTGCTGATTATGTCTTTTATTTATTCCTTTCTGTTTTGTTTCTTTGACAATAGTGCTTCTCCCACTCAACCAGACAATTGACACACAGACAAACAGCCAGTCATTTATCTAATTCTCTAGTTCCTATCCATTCATCATCTATTTATAAACAGATAAATAAATACCCACATGCACACACACACACACACATGCTCACACAATAATAATAATAATAATAATAATAATAATAATAATAATAATAAGATACAGACAAATAGAGAATTAAGGCCAATAGACCAGATATATGTTATGGTGAAAGTGCAGATAATTTTTAACTTCTCCTTGTATATTAGCAACAAAGGCAGAATTAATACTGAGAAGTAAGATTTAACCACACTTAAGCAGAGATGTTCTGTGAGAACAAACTTTACTGCAGAAAATACCATGAGAGAAAATCTCATATTGGCTTTTGGTGTAAAATGCATGCTTGTTTATATCGCTTTGGTTGGCCTGAGGCTATAGTAGAAGACACTTGCCCAAGGTGTCACACAGTGGGACTGAACCCAGAATCAGGTGGTTGGGGAGCAAGCTCCTTACCACACAGCCTCAACTGTATGGAGAATTTCTTGTTTCTTCACAAACTCTGACAAACCAATGAAAGCAACAACACAAACAACAAAAACTACTGAGAGAAGGAAATTAACCAAAAGCTTCTTGTGTTTTATTGCATTTGCTATCGTTAACAGTTTTCTATAGATAACGAGCACCTATTTATTAACTAATCCCAACAGGACACATGCAATGGTTACATAAATCCGAACTAAGCTCAGCTTTCTTTAGTGTTAAGGGGATCGACAATAAGTCCTATTGTTCCTTGATCAGGTCATTGTATATCACAGGTGTAATTGTCCAGAAATTCCATTACCTATTTGTAACAGCCAGGTGTAAAAGCCAAGTGAAAATTATGCTATGGTGATTTTAAAGTGTTTTGCCAAGAGATACACAACAAAAGTTTCCAAACAGAAATGACTTAGTGACCAATCAATTGGTACTTTAGTATATAATATTCGTGTCTCTCCTCTCTCTCTCTCTCTCTCTCTCTCTCTCTCTCTCTCTCTCTCTCTCTCTCTCTCTCTCTCTCTCTCTCTCTCTCTCTCTCTCTCTCTCTTTTCACTTACATATATATATATATATATATGTATATACAGGGTGGTTCAAAAGTAGGTTTATAGCTATCACATAGGCACTTTAAATTTCTTTTAAAACATTTTATACATTTAAATTTCTATCTTACAAACTGAAAAGGGAGCTTGATAAAATTAACTAAATTAGTATATAGCATATAGTTTTCAAAGTGACAACTAGTCACTGATCTATAAAATAGACAATTACTATTTGTAAATCTCTCAACAACAGAACAATCATCCTGTGCTGAGGAAGGGAAATAACCTGGAAATCATGATACACAGATATTGTTTTGAGCTGAGTGGGGGTGCTAGATTCCCTTGTTTAAAAATATAAGGACACAGATTGTGTCATATAGCCAGATGGAGACGATGTCTCCTGGGGCTAAATTACAGCAACATTCGTCCTAAACCAGGACTGCCATGTTATGTTGGCAAATAACCTTTACTCCAAAGTACTGTTGCTGAATATCTCTCATTGAGAGATTTACAAATAGTAATTCTCTATACTTCTGTTATGTATTAATACTATTTATAGACTAAAACTTTGTCAGGACATATCTTGTCATTCCATTCTATGCTAACCTTCAAATTACATTTAGCTCTGATATGCAAATTTAGAATGCATGAACATACACACATATGCGTGAAACAGATAAACACTAGTTGAGCACTGGAGTCGATGTAATTGCCTGACCCCCTCCACCAAAATTTCAGGCCTTGTGCCTATAGCAGAAAAGATTATTGCAGGATTAAAAAAAAATAGTCAGAGAGAGGATACAGCATATCTTGTAAACCAAAGTATAAAAAGTGTGAAGCACTGATGCTTGTATACTAAAGTCAAATGCATGTCCACCATACAAATGCAAGGTGCCTATGAGCACAAACATGCGTTTATACACACATCAACCAATCCAGATGACCACAACCCTCTAATACCCGTCTTAAGTGAAACAAAAAGGTCTAACCACTCAGTTAATGGCCAGCTTGAATTCTTCTAGTAAAAAGAAATAAATCCTAAAGAATAGACATTTATAAATACCTACAAACATGTATACATACATACACACATGCATACATACATTAAAGTAAACACACACATATGCACACACACACACACACACACACACACACACACACAGAGGCATGCGTGCATGCATGCACACACATGCACACACACACACAAACCCTAAAGAATATACATTTATAAATACCTACATACATGTATACATACACACACACATACATACATGCAAGTAAACACACACAAACACACACACACACGCACACACACACAGATACACACACACACACACACACACACACACACACACATGCACACACACAGAATCCATTGTTTCAAATCTGAAAAACAGAAAACTAACAATCAAATCATTGAAATAAGATTAAAGTTAGAACACAAAACAGCTTCAAATAGTTGGCATTAAACGTTTTATCCATTTTCCCATCATAAAAATGTGAGCTTTTTTTTACAATGAAGACAAAGGAAAAAAAAAAATCAAACAAAATAATACAAAAAAAAACAACAAAACAAATGAAAGAACTCATAATACATGTGGGTGGTCGCTGTTTTGTGTTTCGTTTGTCCTCTACACCAGATCATCAGATATAAAGCATTTTAGTTTAAACAATTCGTAAGATGAATCAGTGATGAAGTGTCTTTACCAAGGATGGAAACTTCTCACCTAGGAGTTGAATTTTTCCCACAGCCAAGTTTAAAATTTCCTGCTAGAAAGTTCTCTAAAACTAGCAAAAAAAAAAAAAAAAAAAAAAAAAAAAAAAAAAAATCAAATGCAGGTGTGACTATGTGGTAAGAAGCTTGCTTCTGAACCACATGGTTCTGGATTCAGTCTCACGGTATGGCACTTTGGGCAAGTGTCTTCTACTATAGCCTTGGGCCAACCAAAGCCTTGTGAGTGGATTTGGTAGGTGGAAACTAAAAGAAGCCTGTCGTGTATATGTGTGTGTGTGTGTGTATCTATGTGCGTGTTTTTATGTGTGTTTGTCCCCTGCCACCACTTGACAACTGATGTTCGTTTGTTTACTTCCCTGTAATTTAGTGGCTTGACGAAAAAAAACTCAATAGAATAAGTACCAGACCTTAAAAAAATAAGTCCTGGGGTTGATTTGTTACACTCCGAGAGTGTAGTAGGTGCTTTTTATGTGCCACCAGCATTGGGGGCCAGTCAGGCGGCACTGGCATTGGCCACACTCATATGGTGCATTTTACATGCCACCGGCACAGTGTGTTAGGCAATAAGGCATTAAGACAATATAACCCTCCCCAGACACAACATAATTTGCTTCAAACCAGATACAAAAATGAGACAAAGAGAGTTCGTTGCTTTAAAAATGAGTTCACACATAAGTCATTGAAAGAAACCAGAGCTGTGATCAATGACATAGTTCCATTCATGACTATCCCACCTTAATTTCAGTCATAGCACACCAGAATAACATTATTCAGTAATCAGGCAGAGCTATGACAAAGGGCTCACTTCCATTTATGACCATCCCACATTATTTTCAGTCATACTGTAACCAAGATAACTTTACCCAGTTTGTTGTACATTTTCTAAGTTGGTAGGATATGACTTGGAGGTGATTCAACAACTATTATTAGCAAATTAAATGGCTGTGTAGATGCTCTCCCATTCCCTTGAAGTGATTGATGTTTCTTGCCTGGGCGATGGGGAGAGAAGTTCTTCTGTGTTCTGATTTCAAATCTTACCAGTGTTTTATTTTGTCATTCATCTTCCTGGGTCAATTATTTAAACTTGTTGGTGTTGTCACTCAGCCCCAGATTAGATCTGATCAAGAAAACTTATGATTAAAGGCATTCCAACCATGACGACTCCAATGGTTAGGTTGTCTAATGTGTTTGTTTATCTTTATTTAACTTATTAACGCTTTTGTTACCATATTTCTGTGGAGATTCTCTGCGTTTCTTTCGATTAATCTTAAATATAACAAAGAATTTAGTAAAATAACTTGGTTATCATTCAGCTAGTGTTAGAAACATAAATTGTGACTAAGGTTTGGTGGAAGATTTTAATTCAAGACTTATGAAAACAAGACATTGTACTACAGAGCCAGAAGTGGTTTCAGATGGGTTGGTATCAAAAGGGATAATGTATGATTTGAGGGAGATTTGGTTGAAATTTCTTGCAACCAAATTTCCCACAAATCAAACCATATTTTTACATCTCAGTGAAATACTTTAATACAAACAAATAAAATGTAAACATTTTCATATTCACTGATATATCCACACACATACATACATTCATGCTTATCTATTTATATATGAGAAATTTTAAGTGATTGCAAACAGAACAATCATTTGAAATTTCTCACCATTCATTCATAAACATTACAATTTGATATTTTGCCTTTGAAGAAGTTTCCATATTTAAACAAGGACCAATCTGTCAATTTTATCAGCCATTTTATGTTGACCTGCTAGTTAAGAAGTTAATATCTCCTAATCCTCTTTTCCTTATGAAATATTATCTCTCAGAAGGCTTTTATCAAAATGTCAAGTATTAAATGTTCAGCTTTTAGAGATGATATCAAACCTTACAAGTACCAGTTTGTGGCAGGAAAAGGAATGAGATCTTCCAGTGGGATTTGAACCACATATTTACTGCTTGCTAGGTAACCATGTTATAAACTGTACTATGGTGCTTCTGCTATTTGCGTGTGTAGATAGATAGATAGATAGATAGATAGATAGATAGATAGACATGTCGGTCAATGACATATAGAATAGCCTCAATAATAACAGGAATTTTATATATTCCAATAAAACAGTTGCAGATTTGAATAAAACTTTTGTTATGGAATGGAGTCTATTTGGTTTGACTGTTCGGTGTTGTTGTTGTATACTTTTGCACCAATTCTGCACATAACTATTTACTATGTGTTGCAACTGCGTTATTTTTGTTGTCTTCCATTCTATGCCTTCTAAAATATTCTGGGAAATTCAGAGAAAAGATTTCATCACACACACACACACACACACACACACACACACACACACACACACACACACACACACACAGTGGCAGCTTGTAGATATAATTAGTTGCGGGTGCTGCTTCTGAAAAATTTTAGCCATTGTTTTAATATTGTGTAAAAGGAAACAAACATATAAAAAGAAAATTTATACATAGATTTGATCAGTTTGTGTTTTGCCACTGCCGGGTAGTGTGTTTAATTTCTTCACTAAACACCGCCGTGAATTCCCCCTTGGTTTTCAAGAACACAGGAGGACGTTATTTCTTAGATTTTCAATGAAACTCCTCCTGGCTAGAGTTCGTTAAGAAAATAAAATAGCTTTAGCTACTGCTACCTCTGAGATTGCAGCATTCAAGTTGCCTTTAGATTTATCTAACAAAGAAGATCCAGAGAGCACGTATACAGCATGAAGAACTTAAACGAGCTGCGCGAAAGCGCACTGCTGATATAGTGAATGGGGAAAGCTTGGTCTGCAATGTTTGCAGTCGTGTATGCTTGTCAAGAGCAGGGCTCATTAGCCACTAACGGAGCCGCAAATGCAAAATATAAGTTAGTCCTAGAGCGCACAATGTTCCTGAAGGTCGGCAATGGTCTTCCTCGGTCACGAGTGGACGGCCATCATGTATATGTGTGTGTGTGTGTGTGTGTGTGTGTGTGTGTGTACAATGGAGCTTGGTGCATATCTCGGACTCATCACTTCGTTTCGAACTGTCCAACCCGTGCCAGCATGGAAAAAGAAACATTAAATGATAATGTTGACACAGTTTTTTTGCAGCGTCAAACAACTCGTTCAAATAGGTTTGATACTCGTTGAAGAACCCTTACATCAATGAGAACCGGAGGTGTCAATATTTATCTCATGTCTTTTATCTTCTAGGACTTGATGAGGTCAATGCCGCGACCTTAGATAGTGTTACGAAAGCTGGGGGAAGCAGGGTGGTGGTGCGCAGGGTGGACGGCGGTCGGATATATGTGAAGGACGTCCTATACGTTATTCACTGCTATGAAGATCAAAGATCTGAGATAACCCATTTAAGCATTTAAATGTACGTATATATGTACGTACGTACGTACGTATGTATGTATGTATGTATGTATGTATGTATGTATGTATGTATGTGTGGGTATGTATGCATGTATGTCGGACGTATGTAATTATATCTGTGCGTGTGTGTGTGTGTGTATAAATGGATGTATAGGGTATCTATGTGTATATGTATTTGCTTACATATCTATCTGTCTGTCTGTCTGTCTGTCTATCTATCTATCTATCTATCTATCTATCATATAT